>NW_009615776.1:0-36949 GCF_000690535.1 Cariama cristata | reverse complement strand
TTTCCACATCTCTCATTTTAATATACAGTACATACATCTCCTTATTGACAGAATCTCTCTGCCTCTGAATGAGGCAGCTTCCCTGTTCCACACTGCATGGAGTCAACTGGAGAGAATGTGTGCTAACGATTCGACTGAATCTAGGCTTGGCATCATCTACAGAAGCACACCAAAGTTTTATTGAGGCCGTCTGGAGCTTTCCCAGAGAAGAGCTTCCAAGGAACTGATCTGTAAAATTTAAGACTTTACTGATCACGTGTAAATTGTAATTTTCCAAGTTTCTTAAATTTGAGTAATTTATGTAGGAAAAAAAAAAAAACAGCAGGCACATGTTTGACAAAATAGTTAATATCATTTTCTAAAACCTAGACTCAGTAGTAATTTGAAAAAAAAGCTTTATCATGGGGGTCATAGAAAATCATAAACACTGAGTTTCTCATCAGTTGCCTCATTCACAGAACTATCATCTCAATTATTTTGGCAGAAGTAAGGTTCAAGATGGAACATGGAAGCTTTCATCCCATGCATTTTTCCAAACTTAGAAATAGGAAAAGTCTTTTAAAATATCTGGTCACCTTAGTAGATGGCAACAGTTATAATATTTTTAGAATTCTTAAACAGATCTCATTTAATCCTTTCATTCATTAATATGTTTTAAAAGAAGGTATAGATTCTACAGGAATTTTTTTCGTGAGAAAAAATGTTATTGCCAAGGGTCTAGGAGCTTAATTCTACCAAATTCTTTCTACCCCTTCCTACATAAATATAGGTAGAATTTCTGTAGATTATAAATATATTAGAATAAACTGAGATACTGAATGAGATACTGAAGAGCAGTTAAATTTTTACTTGGATACGCTGCAGAAGAACATAGACAAAAGCCTACTTTAGTATTAATATTTCAAATCATACATTAGTTTTTATATCTGGAAATCCAGGTAACACTGCAGCAAACTTAAAACTTAAGGGAACCAAGGACTGCCAGTTGGACAAGAGTATAAAGAATGTACAAATGATACATTATTCATACCAGTAAATTCTCATTGTTATTTCCTTGCCAATCCACTGAATGGAAATATACTACAAAGGAAAATAATTTTAAAGCTTTTTCCAGTAGTTTTTCAAAGCTATCCCACTATTAATCACTGGAGTTCACATCATCCAGTTAAGAATGCACAATATTCCGAAGTATTGCCAACATTCTTCTTTATTGATCAAACACTGGCATTGAATCACAGTATCTCATTCCCACAGCACCATGAAAAAATAAGAACTTTGGCTTCACTACCATCTGGATCACAGATCATCCCATAAAATGTGTTCAGGTTGACAGTAGGTCTTTGAAGTACTTATTTCATACTATGTTTCTGATACTGTTATGCTGTGCCCTGTCACAATCCATTTTGAAAAGAGTATCACTCCATTAATGTTCAAATTTATAAAAAATACTATTTTCTCCTTAGACAATAAGCTATGTCTAGTTAGGTGTTTAGAGTGGATTTGTAGACATAAACAGTGATATTGTCATTCCCTCGCGCTCCCTCGGCGTGCTGGTTACTGCCAATAGCCTGCAATTTAACCAGGAGCTGAAGGTGCTGAAGTCGTCAGCATCTTTTTGGGTGGAACTCAGTACCTCACAGGATCAGGCTCTCATTCAGAAAGCACATCAGCAATGCCCAGAATGAATTGTGTGAATAGGAGGGGACCTGAAGAAGCCCTTAATCAATACAAAATATGAATGTTATTACAAGGGCATATTTTGAAAGTGTAAACCAGTTTTGAGATGATAGCTCTTAATCTACACAAAGGGTGCTAATCTAAATGGATTTGTAGGATCACATTCCTAATCCTGCCCACTACACTACTGGATGAGAGCCTAAAAACTCTTCTGCACGAAAAGTCCTATCACACTCATAGACTGAGTAAGCCTGTTCATGCCTAAATAAAGCACATATGACTTGATCCTCTGTAGCTCAGCACATTTCTGCTCAATCCTGTGAACCACTGAACTGAGTAATGTTAATTCCATTATATTCATTAAAAATCAAAAACAAAGCTAAGAAAGAGTGCTCAGTCCTTCATGTAATTGGAAATTAATGAGAAAGATCGTTCAACAGTGGGTTCTCTGCATTCAGTTCAACTGTCCTGTTCACAGCCTGATGAATGGATTGTGATCTTTTTTGATGAAGGAAATAATGAAAGCTCTATTGTCAGTGCCACACCTGGTCAAGACCAGCTAAGTCATGCTAAAGCAGCATGATCATTCTGAGAGCTGAGTAAAGCTGCAGAAGCCAAGTTATTGCCTTTTTTGTTGTCCAGTTTGTATCTCCCTCCTCAGTGTTCAGGACTCACAGATTTCTATTCTTTTTCACCTATCTTCTTATTAACTGCACCCTTGTGTACTTATTACTACCTACAAAAATACTTTGTCATAGAAACTGATTTATTATGGTTTGTATATTTTGAGAAGAAAAAGTTTTGCATGTGGGAAGTTTTAACAAGTGGTTATAGTAATAGCTTTTCCATGAGTGTCTTGTGTCTTGTGAAAGCAGTAGGAATTTTACTTCGGTAAAGACAGCAGAGGACAGCCAGTAGACTATCCTGAATAAATGTATAAATACTGTAGTTCTGAAGGAAAGAGAAATCAGTGCTGGTTATGTAGTGGAGACTAATTATTATTTTGAAGTCATTCTCAAGCTCTTCTACCAGTTTTATAGGCATGGACCATATTTATTCTTCCAGCACTAATAGATTCTCACATTTAGAGGAGAGGGATTTGTGAGGGCAATTCAATCAAATTAGAACTACTCTGAAAGAAGATCCCTCAGTCACCATGCTCTTTCTTCTTACAAACCACGGGCAGTCAAACGTCCTTGTACTACAAGTACCCAGTTATTGTAAATGTACTTTTAACATCTGCAATTTTAGTTGAGACTAATATATGGCTTTAAGTAACTTAGAGAGATTAATGCTAATTGAATAGATGAGAAGAGTATTATTCATTGCACAGACTAATTCAAAACTGCTAATGCAGTTATCAGACTGAAGTCAGATTTGTTGTATCAGTTAATTCTTATGTGAATATTATGGTATTAAGAATAGCTGCTTCATGTTGAAACAGTGGAAAATTCTAAACGCTTTTTGCAAACCTGTTCCATTTCTTTTTCCAAGGTTGTTAGCTTTGATTTGTAGTTTTTTATCTAATACTGAGTGAAACTTTTTTGCAGGACAAAGTGCATTAATAGCTAGGGGCAGTATTATGATTTATTTTAGGTAAATCTGCTCATAGAACAATGTTTACAGTTGCTGAATAATACCATTTTGGTTTTCAAGGTTATTAAATCAGGTTCTAACTTGTAATGACACCATACAAAGAAAATAAGCAATATAATAAACTATATAATATTTTGGAAATTAATAAGATTGAAAATCTGTCAGGTATTCAGTTTATAAAATAAACATTCATGCCTCACTTTGCAGATGTGAAGTTGTTCGTTTTAATATATAGCAGGTTGCAACATCCAGAAGGAAAACAAACAAACAAACAAACAAACAACCAACAAAAAACCTTCCAGCAACACATTCCCTTTTCTGTGGTCACCCATCACTCATCCCTGGTGTATCAGGCGCAGAAAGTGAAGTGACTGAAGTATAAGAACCACCAAGTGACATCTGACATAAATTCACTCAGAACTGCTGAAACAGCTGCAAAAATGAAAGCAGAATGGAAAAATTCACTCCAGAGTAATCACTGTGGGGATTAACCAAGGGCTAACTGATTTGCATGCAAAATTGTGCTAGCACGGCCATGCAACTTTTAGAACGTCAGCTTGTATATCTTCGCAGTGCTGCATTCTGCCTTCAGGAGGTATCAGTCCTCTCAGATAGCTCGAGTGTTTTTCATCTGATCCAGCTCAACTTAAATCCAGCCTAACCATGTGCTACCCTGCAACGGGTTCCTCTGGATCCTCAGTTTGAAGATTACAATGCTAATGCCATTGCGGGACAGTCCACAATCCCACATGGCAGCATCGTGTGGGGAGGTACCAGCTTATTTGGAACAAACTTCATCAACATGGGATTTTGAAGCATTATGCTAAGACATTATCTAAAATTCTGGGAACAATAGAATTGGGTCCACCCAGTACTTTGCTTGGGATGGAAACCGTTCATCCACTGAGGCAGTTCACCAGGGAAGAGTGTTCTGCTCTTAGGGCTGTACCTGTTAATCTGTGTAGCTGACTTGTTTGGCTCTAGTTTAGGCTTTCCTACACGGTGCTCTGTTAACAGGATTTTAGAATCATACATTTTGTCCATTCAATGTAAGTTTACTTTACCGTCATCTAAATTATGCTGCAAAATGCTTATATTCCAGCCTACTAAATTCTCCTGATATTCACATCAGCTGAAAAATAAATGCTTCTGCAGTCACGGAAAAGTCTGTGTTAATATAGCATCTCCTATGGAGATTATACACTTTCTATTATACACTTTCTATTCCAAAAGTAACCAAGGAGGCTGGTAAGCAGCAACTACTAAAAAGAACCATCTAAGGAAGCAGGTCTTACTGACTTGCACCCAACCCAAGAAATTTGTCTCAAGGGAATTTCAATATTTATGTTAATTTTTGGTAAATCTTGGACTGATAGAGGAGTTTTGTAAAATTGGGAAAAGTGAGTGAATACAGCTGCACTTTAATGGGAGTGGGATGTAACATAGTCATTGCCACATCATGTCCTGTGGCAAATTAAATTTGAACTTCTTATCAGTAAATCCCCAGTTACTTAAAAAGGGGGATTAGAACAATCCAAGTCAGAAGAGATGTGTTAGCTTGACTTTGGTAAATTAATAGAGAACTAAAGGTGATAATATTTCTATCCATTAAATGAAATTATTCAGCACTGTTTATGGCAGATAGAATTTGACCTTTTTTTTTTTTTTTTTTTTTTTAATGAGATTACACAGTTGCTAAAAGTAATAGCGTGCTGTAAAATGCCTCAATAGAAATTTGTGTGTGTGATGTGATACAACACAGCACCTTGATTAAAAGACCGGAATGTAAAATCAACAAGGAACGGAAGGTAGAGCTGTTTGGAGCCTTAGGGGCTGAAGGCAAGAATAGTGTCTTAGAATAAGTACTCAGCTTCTTGCTTCAGCAGATGTGTAAGAACTCAGAGGAGCAGTACTGCATGATGCCATTCAAAACCTGATCCTTGAAAGAGCGGGTGAGAAACCTTGCTTTCACTGACACTGCTGAAAAGCTAAAATCGATTCTATTTATTTACAGCTGTGAAATGAAGACAGGATGTGTCCCAGTGCACATTTGCAAACAGAATATAATATGAATGTGCAGTGAGGAGAGCTCATATCCAACCAGCTGGCAGATTTTAATTAATTGGAATCAGATTAGCCCTCCAAATTAGGACAATATTAAAATGCATTGGTTCTCTGCAAATCAGGAGAGTGAGGCTTGCTGTTAAATTTCTACTCACCAAAAGAGTGCCCAAAGGGACAGCTGCCTTACCAGCAAATAGAAGGTTTATTATGATGAACCACCTCTGTTATCCTACACCCTCAATGAAATCTTTCAGACCTGACTTCGGCTGCATGACCAACTGTGGCGCTGTGAATCTTACTGGCTCGGACTCAAAGAGCGAGTGGACGATTAAAAAAATTGGTGTGCTGTGCCCTCTTTCTCACAATACCTAGAAGCCCTTTAGTCCAGAACACAGATTTGAACCCATCTCTCAAGAGCACCTTCATGAGAAAAAACACTCCTTTGCCAAAAAAACCTTTCTTTTATTATTATTACTTAAAGCTCTGTAATAGGAGGCATAGATCAAAACGCAGTAAGGCTGAGAAACACGGTGAACCTGGACCTCCATGTAATGTATGGCGGCAGTAACCACTGAGTTACGAAAGTAAAGGCAACTGCTCTTCTGTCTATCATTTAAATGTATGTGAAGTTAAACAAAGAGATTCTAGGCCCTGAGAAGAGTTTCTTTTTTTCAGCTGTAAACACACCTATCTGACATGCTATATAGAGGCAGAGAGGAAATCTTACGTGACTCCGTGGATTTACCTCCTAGCTATCTATGGCTATTTACTTCTCAGAACATGCACTGTTGAGAATCCAAATTTTATGTAGCAGTTCTTCTTAGGTATCATGCAGGGGAGCCTTTGCACTTAACTCTAGACCACCAGATGACAGAAAATTTAAATAAGGTGCTGCAATACTCAATTCTATTATGCAACTTCTCCTAAAAATAACGCTTTCTCTGATTAGCAGGTCATTTTAAGTTACATCACAATGTGACCATGGAGATCAGGCATCATGTACTTATTAAAGCTGACATCTGAAGGCTTTTCTAAAAATAAGCTCCCCGTTTGCAGAGAGGATTTCTCAATCACCTTAATCTTTTGTGGTATTCAGGGATAAAAAAACTCTCCAATGACTGGAAAATTTCCAAAAGGATGTCTGGAAAATTGCAAAAAAAAAACCCCATATATATGATTCATGAATTGGCCATTCATTCAGGAGATTATCCTATCATACTTTCTAGCTGAGGGCTGAAGGAAACAGGCACTGCGTCATTCAACTTTCAGGCTGTTTGTCTCCATATCTCAGATCCCTCCCTGGTACATCAGGAGGTGTCCTCCTACCCTGTGAATCACCCATAAAGGATGTGCCTGCCCTGCCTGCCCCACAGGGAACCCCCTCCTTTGCTGGCTTAGTGGTTCAAGTGCTTAGCAAACAGAAAATCTGGGTTTAATTATCTTCTCAGGCTGACGGTGGCCTAATCACATCTCCTCCTTTGAGAGGCTATGAGGAAGAGATGTTCTCTACATGACCTATTAAAGTGATATCAGTGTTTAGTAGCAAATCCCAGTTTCACTGGATGAGAGGAAGAAAGCGTTAGCTCCCTCAGTCTAGTTAACATTGCTTAGTGTGGACAAGGGAATGCTAAAGCCCTACTTGCGTGTTTCTTGCTAAAGTTTAATGGAAACTACAAACATTAAACTAGGATTTCCCAACTCTGTTTTCTCTCTGCAGTGCCCTAACAAGTAAATAGTAGAATCACGTTGCTGTTTTTTTCTCTCACGTAATCTTGCATCCTTTGCATAGTGACATGTGTGTAACAGGAAGGGCTTTCAGTATTTCTGTAGTTTCTATAGTTCCGTATTGGAAAGGACTCATATTGTAGGTGTAGACTGGGAATTCCCTGAAACTATCCTATGTACTCGGCCCCTTCCAGTTTTGCTGGAGAAACACTTAGTCTCCTAACTGTTCCCCTGGGAGCCCAGCAATCTGCCCAGTCCAGAGTGGTTCTGGACAGAAACAGTGCCCTGGGCACCTGAAGCACTTCAAGGGCTCATAAAAGGAGACAATTCTAAGTTTAGGTGCTGCCTGTGCCTAGACTAAAGCCAGATGGTTTTGTTTTCTTCAGTTGTAGTACCAGGCAGAGTCATGAGTCATGATAACGGACAGAGGCAGAGCAAAGTGTGCTTAATTCGTCATTCATACTGATGAGTATTTAATTAGCTTAATTATGTTTACCAATTTGGGAAAATAACTTTGTTGTTTCTTAGATGGGGAAACTGATGCATAAGGAAAAGAAGGAGTTATTTTAATATCAGTGTTCCCCGCTCCCTAGCTCAAGTCAGAATGCCAAATGTATTTTTCCCTGCTTTGCTGGACAGACTTTTAGTGAAGATTAAATAATGAAATTACACAGTGAAGTCTGCCAAGAGGCATAGAAATGCATACCTAGAAGAGACTTCCTGCATCATCGAGACCTCCCTTACCTGAAGGCTGTATTTCAGAATTATTTTTCTGGAACATTGCCCACAGTATCCAGATGAGATTTTCACTTGTATTAATACTTCTTCATCACTGCTTGAAATACTAAATCTAGTTGGAAACCTTATGAACTGCTAGTCCTCAATGCCATTAATGTATTCAGATCTCTTCTGTATTGCAAACCCTAATAGGCCTAATCCTAATAGGCTCATAGCAGACATTCTTATTAATATCTTTTTCTCTGAGTTTAAGTTTCATACTATTTTCCATTTCACTATTATTTTTCTAAGCCTCACAATCATTCCTTATGTATAATAAGCTATTCTCTCCTTTCTTCGTAACTCCCCCCAGCTCCACCGTCAGAAAATTTTGCTAACACATAGCCAAACTCATTAAGGAAACAAAGATCACTTAAGGGAAATATAAATTAAAAATCTGATTGAAGCACATCTCCAAATTTAGTTTAAGACAGCGTAGGATAAATAACTATCTCTTTAACCTCTTGCCACTCACCAGATTATGTTCCACTTGTGGGATGGATTTAATCAGGATGGTTACAACCGTATCTTGGAATCTTGAAATGAGCTACACATAATGAATATTCCAGGAGCTCCATACTGCCATTCAGGAGGGTACATTTAAATGCTTCTTCTTTGGGAAAGAACCCCAAACCCAAACACAACAGTACATACCAGATTATTATTATGTTAAAAACCACATATAACTACAAATACAGAAGAAGAAAAAAATGTTGGTCCTAAAGTGCTCATAATTTAATAAGAAGCAAAACTGGGTTAGATGAAAGTCAGGAAAAGTAGTGTCATAACTATCGCATGATACAGGCATTCTTAAAAAAACAAGCCAACAATGAGCTCATCTGCCTAACTATCAACGTGCTGCTTATGCTACTGAAAAGGTGTTTCAGGGAGAACAGAAAGAAGCTGCGGGAATGCTTCTGGGAGACCAAATGTTCTTCTATCCAGTATTTTGAAGAGAGGCACAAACATGGTTTAGGCACTTAACTTTCATTTAAGATGGATTGATATTTTCTCACCAAAACTAAGCAATTTTCCTAACTTATTTTTAATGAAACTATATACACTTTTCTGAACTTCATTCAAGTAGGTAGAGTTAATTGAGTTCCTACAGGGCTTGCCAGGCAGGCAAACTGGCAGCAGCAATAATGCTGTAGAGCCATAAAACCTGACCACAGCTGTTAACATCGTAGCTTCAAAGAGAGCATCGGAAAGCTGTGTCTCCCCAGTTCAGGCAGGTTACTGGTGCCAGGTTGGGTTCATCTTCAGTTGTAATCTTCAGCAGGTCAGAAGTAGCTCTGCATTAAGGTTCAACCTCTCTGCTTGTTGTGGAAATGAGAATAGGTGGACGCATGAGGAGAAAGAGACTGTCACCTCTGCCTGGGAGCAACCGTTCTGGAAACCCAAACTCACAGGCGGGCTCAGTCAGGGAACAAAAAATTGAGGGAGTGCAGCTGGCTCACCATGCATGGTGCTCTCAAACTCCACAAACACAGTTTCCAATAGGGAACTTTCCTGGAATTTCTGGTTGCAGGTCATTAGAATGAAATTAAAATTGCAAAATATTGGAATTTCCCGGTTTTACTCACAATATGAGTCAAAAGCAGACCTCAAAAGTAATCTGCAGTTAGAAAGAAACCTCTTTTGCAGTATTTGTTAGTAAAATATTACTTCCCCTCCTCCCACCACCACAATGCCAATAAATACTACACAGAAACCTGGAGCTGAAAGATTAATGAGAGTTATGGCCTCACGTTAGCATCTACATGGTGTCTTTTGACCAAACTGGGCCTGGCAATGGCATTGCCTCATGGTCAGATACTGGATTACCAGTAGATCACCTACTTCTCAGCAGTCCTGACTCTCTTATTCTCTAGTTCTGTAGCCACATAACATCAGTCCTGCTGCCACTTTCTCACACCTTTGTTCTTTTTTAAGATGTTCGATTTAATAACATCAAGCTTCAGATTCAGTCACCCTTATATAAGATCACTCTCCATTCCTTCTTTCCTGGACACTCCTCTCCTGATGTTTTTAATGTTTCTTCTTTCTCTAAACCAAAAGTGTATTTTTTGTTGTTGTTGTTAAGATCATGTGAAAAATATCTCATGATAAAATATGTAATTTAATATTAATATTTAGAAATAATATAACGGTAAAATAACGTAGGCTGTTTGACAATGTTGTGAGGTAACCTGTTTGAGGATATTACCATGTTACGTGTGTGCCGGCCTGAACACCATTCAAAACAGGGAGAATGGGTTGAGTGGCCACATGGCAAGATTGAGCACTAAGCCTCTTGGGGCCATAAAAGTGGACAAATCTTGGATACGTTTATAGAGGATTTTCTTTTTGGTTCATTTCCCTTCATATGGGCCGAAAAGATACGTAGGGAGCTCAAGATCCTCTCTATTGTGTAAATATGATTTAAAAATGAATCAGAGTAAGTTTTTCTTTATTTTTAATTTCTATGTTAAACGACTTTGCAAGCATTTTCTGGTATTTTTCTGATGCCTTCTCAACCCTTTGAGAGTCCTTGAGATCCAGAATTGCGAGATGATCTACTTTGTATAAGCGCATCCTACAGTGAACCTCTCTAGTGAGGACGGCTGGTTGTGGGAACGCTGGGGCTAGGAACTGCTGCAAATAACCTTCTTGTGCCTATAGGTCATCAGGAGTCTTCTGACAGAATAGCTTTTTCTTCAAAGCCAAAATTCTCTAAAACTGAGCTGTTTTGTGCAAATACTAACAATTATCTCTTTCTGACACAGTATGGGCTCCTTTGCCTGGTTAATGTCTGTCTAGGATTATTACTCAAGCAGCCATGTGAGTAACCCTAGGTATACAAATGAGCAGAAGGTGACTCGTTGGACTTGTCCTTCTTGGTGTGTCTGGTTTTTTTATTTGTCTTTGCTCGTTTCACAAATCTGCAAGTCTCCTGTCCTAAGCTTGGATTTTCTGCAGACTGTTTTTTGAAACATCAGATTTTGCAGGAATCTGTAACCTAAGGATCTGGACACTTCCTTGTGATCTCAGAGACATGGGTACAGGTCCTCTGCTGCAGCTCAACAGACCTGATACCTGAACTTGTATGCCTACCTTCCCAGCAGAGTGGACTGGACTTGGAGTTTCCCATGACAAAAATACACGTTCTCTTCTGAGATTTCCTTCTTCATAAATCTTGCTAAAACTGGTGTTCTCCTGATAAAGTCTGATGACAGAATATTCTAAACTGGCTCTACCCGTGATTGCTGATTTGAGATGAAGGTGTGATGACTTCTACAGTTTGGGAGAAGCAGCACTGACACTGTTCCCGTTTCATTTTGGAAAGTGAATGTGAGTCATTTAGGAAATCTTTGATTTGAAATTCAGTGCCCCTAAAAAGAAAACCAGCAAGAAAATATCTAAGTGATAAGTCCTTCTCAATTGACAAAGCATAGATGACAGCAGCACTGAACAGTGGATCATGTGTGGCCAGCTAGTTACATACACACGTAAATTGTCTACTCACTAGAGCCACGGCTGTGGGTGGTTTATGTGAACTAACTTGCATACTTGCATTTGATTCATATTGCATCTCCTCATCACAAAATCTGAGTCCACATTTTAGAATCATAAATGATTTTCCCCTGCACAGAATGTTTTACCAAAGCGCCTTCAGATGTTTAGCAAACATCAGTCAGGGAGGTCTAGTTACGCAGTGAATTTTCCTTCATTTGCTCTTCCTACATTTTCTGTGCATAGCATATTTCTTTGAATTTATTGGTCTAGTGACCTTTTCTCCAGGTTGTGTATGAAATGGCTCCTGCAAATAGTCTGTGTTTAAAATGTGCCTATTTGTTTTCACTGAACAAGCACCTCAATCTTGATGTTTTGCCCCGCTGTGATTTGAAATTGGCCTTCCATACCCATTTTAAAAACCTACATTTCTACACCTGTTCTTGCCACACACCTCCACTCTCACTTTAGAAAGAACAAAAGCAAAAGAAATATAGGTATGGCTAAAACTAATCTTGTGAAATAATGCTTATCTCTCCCTGTTCTTAACAGCTTTTTTTTTTTTCTTTTTTTTTTTCTTGGTAAACATAACTATGTTTCCATTGCCTTCTGGACTGAGATGCAAGTCAGTACCAGAGCTGCAAACAGAATGCAGAAAACCTATATGTTGTTTCCCAAGAAAAAAATAATAAATCAGTAATTGACTTAACAGTCATAACATACAGTGCATTTATGTTGGTAATCACATCACTAGAACTCTGAACTCTAAACAGTAAGGATACAAGCATAAACTTTAAATATAAAAGTTAAAAAATATGTTTTCTGGGTCTCTCTCTTTGATTGAGACCTTTTCTAAATTCTTTAAAAGATTTCAGACAAGAGACGGTAATTGGATTTCCAGACTTGTCTTTATTACTTGAGCTAGAAAGAAAAGTCCAGAGTGAAATGGTCTAACTTCTTGCCAGAATGAATTCATAACTAATATGAACTGGCTCTGCTTTTTGCTCCCCTAGGGAAAAGGGCCCTCTCACATTTATTTAAAAGGAGTCTGATACTCAGTCTTTAGAGATGTAACAAGAAAAGTATTAGCATTAATCGCATCCTCATCTGCAACAATTAGGTACATGCCTATTCAGAACTTTAAAAAACAAAATAAATAAATGAGGAGCAAGACTGAGAGTAAAATGAGTATTAATGGCTTTTAGAAATGTGTAAATTTTTTTGTTGTTGTTTTTAACATGACCTCTTTCTAGAAGTGTCCTTTCCACAACCATACTCAGTCTGACATTCTGGGACTTTATTTTTTAGCAAACCTGCTGCTGTCTCAAAGTAGCAGAAATCTGTCTCCTTCTTTTTCCATCAGAGGTTTCCTAAGAATTTCCTAAGAACTAGGAATTCATTTTGGACAGAAAAGACCAACTCCATTAAAAAAAAAAAAAAAATGATCTTGTTTTAGATGCATCTTTTTTTGACATTCTGGAATTGAAACACCTGGGAAATTTTAAATGCATGCATAAACATTCTTCTCTATGTATACAAAATAAATTACTTCCTTAGATTTACTGTAGACTGGACTGATACATATAGCATATATAAGTGATTCTTTATAATGCACTGTTGAATGTCTTTAGGTTCCTTCCTATGTTGAGAACAAAGCATCATTTCAGACTGAGCTCATATTGCTAGCTCAGAAAGTTTCTAGTACATCCACTATAGGGCAATACCCTCAAGGAGAATGGCTCTGACATTTTGGGGATTCTGTAGAACTGGGCACCTCAATGGATTCCCAAATACAGCAGTGAAGTGCTATGTCAGTGGCTTCACGTTCAAACTGTTTGCTAATGCAGGAATTTCCCCATTCTCTCCCACTAAATCCTACAAGGACTGAAGTCGAGTGGTATTTTTGGCTCAGACATCATCATTACAGCATGAAACAGAAATATCTCCAAGTTTAAAGTGTTGGTAAGCATGATTATACTGTAAAACTAATTCTGTGGATGGAATAGATGTCAGAGGAAAATCTAATTTACTCACTCGAATTGGTCTGTTATACTAACCAGATTAATATGCAGACAGAAAAGTAAATGATTGTTTTAATTCTGATTACACCAGGGGATACATCTTTATACTAAATGATGCCAATTTTATATGACTGTAAATACCCTTGGAGATTGTGGATGGGCATAATTTGGGTTTCAAATCTTTTTTTTTAGCATATTTTTTTTACCTTGTTTCATTTCCATTTCATTAAGAATACAATGTAAACTTTAAGAAAGACATATTGTAATTGTGGCAGAGAAATGTGGCATGAATGCTGGAGAGATAATGAAAGGCTGTTCCCACAGGTTTCTAGCCCACATCAATTTGACCTTTGACTAATTCAAGTAAACTTCAAATAAGCCCACTTCTTCAAATTAAATATAAACTTTGAACCTCCTTAGAATGGCCTAGAAAGAAGTATCTTGGAAACTAATACTACATGATCCTCTATTTGAGGGTATTAATTGCACTGACCAACATCCAGGGAAATGACTTTCAATCTGCTCTGCTCCAGGTCAAACATAACTACAGCGAGAGTACTGCACTCACAAGAACTTGAAGTTAGTATGATACATTAAAAATATCTTCAGACTTCCTTACTTTCCACCCACAGCTATGGACCTGATTATAGCATCCTTAAATCCTGGCTGAATCTGGTAGTTTTACCAAAAGAACTGATCCTGAAGCAATATTGAGTCATGCTGTATTGAGGGAAGCTGTAAAATATAATTGCAATGATGTGGTAACCCCTCAGTGAAAGAATGAGGTCACATATAACATGTAAATGGTATCAAAACTTAAAAACAAAGCACTAACAGAAACAGAGGTGGCAGTCTCAGCCTCATTGCCCTGTTTCTAGTTGCCCAAAAGGAGATTCCATTCCAAAAGGCAAGTAAAGGAAAAATGAGGATGCTTGTGATTCAGCAGATAATAGCGTATGTTGTAGGAATTCCTGGCTGAGGCGACTGAACCCGTTCAGTCTTTGTGATGCTCTTGAACTGGAAGAAAAAAGGAGAAAGACATGTAGCAATACAAAGCTTTGCATTTCTAACATGGGGCCTATGAGCCGATAGCAGGAACAGATTTGTTTTATGTAAGTGAGAGAAGGATTATGACTCCTCAGCTTCCATAACCAGCATTTACTGTTACATATTTGAAGAGATTTTATTCTAGTTGCAGTGTTTTATTGTACTCTGCCAGTTTTTGTAACTCAAATCTTCAAAAGTTCCTGGGTCTGCAATGGAGAACTGTAAGACTACAAAAAACAAATTTCCTGACTAATTAAAAGTTTTGCAGGGAATGTTCTACCTAGTTATAGAACAAGGCTTGCCATTCGATCCATCACTGTTAAAAGAATGTTATGGTCCTTCCCTCATTCATGGTTTGCTATTCAAAACAGGACTGTATTTTCGGGGATCGAGTGAACTTTTTCTCCTCTTTTGCTTCTTGTGCATTCAGAAATCATCCTTGAAAAATCTCCCTGAGGAAGAGGCCCATGAGATAGCAACCTGAAACTGAACCCTGGAATGAAATGACATTTAAAATTCAGTTACATATTTGTTTATAGAAATGTTGACTGATTAAATGCCTTAGGACTGCCAAGGTTCCCCTGTGTTGCTAAAACGATTTTAGAAAAATTGTGCTTACGTAGCATCTGCTTGTTCCTGTTTGTTCATGTCCAGTCTAGTCTGCAGGAGAGCCCACCCCGACCTCCTACAGCCCATGCTGCTCCTCTGACTTTATCTGTTCTTCTATTTGTTGAGGAGCCCTCTGGTCCAAATAAAAGTATGAGGGAGTTAGCGTGGCATAGGAAGGAGCGTGACTGTGGTGACAGACGTGGCACCAGAGGAATCTGTGTTGTTCTTGGCTGCAGCCATTTCCAGGCAGGAAAACAATAGCTTGTTTTCTTCCTTCATCTCACAACCCTCAGCTTTCAGGGCAGGAATTTCATTATAATTTGGATGGGTAGAAAAGCTATAATCAAATGCCTGTGGCAGGTAGACAGGAAGTTTGCAATAGGCTGTCAGAGCAGAAGAAGCAAGAACAAGACCTTAAAGTTTCAAGAAAAACAAAACTTTTTCAAAGGGTGTTTTAAGGAGCAGCACCTATTGTAGCTCAATCAGCACTCTCAGGGTTGATGGCCCTGCAGCCATCCCCGCTGTCAGGAGAGGAATGAGAAGTCAGAAAGAGAGATTAGCTATGTCTGTCATGTCAAATACCAGGAAGAAATTGCTTTGTGTTCTCAAACCACAATGTCAAATATTTGTTAAAATGAAAATCCTAGAAAAAGTGAGTACAGGACTTGACTCTCTTAAGTGATCTACTTTAAAGACTTCTAAGCATACCTAAGAGTTTGTAACTGTGAAACCCAGTGTGAGTTGGAATAGGACACGCACTTTTAGTAGACATGCAGAAATTTAACTTCAGTTCTCTTTGAAAGTAGCTGGTAGAATCTTGCCTTGTGTTTATTTTAATTACTATTTTCTTTCCTTAGAAACATCCTAACTTTTCTCTCAAGCAAAATAAAAGCTAGTAAACCCCAGTACTGAAACGACAAATTAAAAAAAAAAAAAGGCAATTGGGAGCACTTGGTTGAAAGTGAATGTTTCTGCATGTGTTCATACCTGACTTTGAGCAGGGAGCCAGGGCCTGGCTTGATGCTGTTTTACATCAGCATCCTCACAGATAACCCTCTGGAAGAGAAGGAAGTTCTGCATCATCTGGTCTCTCAGCTCTTCACGAAGCACAGTAGTGAGTTACTGGCTCCTCTACAATTCCTTCAAAAGCCTACTAAAATAGGAAAAGACCAAAAAAGAAACTTAGTCTTCATTAGACTTCAAGTACTGTATGATAGTGCATTTTCTATTGAGTGCCTGTGCAGCACAGTGGAGGCCTCTTCCATGACTGAAGATCTGTAAGACTCTGCTGAAAGAAGGTAATGCTCTTGTAGACATTTGGGGTTAAAAGCATTTCTAATGGTAATTTTTTATTTTATTTATTAAAACTTTTTTTTTAAAAAGTCAAATTTCAGTTGTTTGAGTTTACAGTTTTGAAACCTGGAAAGAAGAACCTGTGAGTTATTTAAATGTGAGCTGCCAGTTTTCATTAAAGAATGGGAAAGCTTCTAAAAGAAACTTGAACATTTTAAACAGAAGGTAACTCCTGTGTCTTGTTCCACATAGACCTGTTTGTTGTACCTCATAAGGCTAATCTCATAAGACCTAGGTCTGAAATTATGGATATGATTTGCATTATGTGCCTTAAAGCTCTACAATAGATTGCAGCCAGGCCAGCTGCCCAAGTTTCCATGTAAATAACAAAGTATAACAGCATCCTTATTTAGATGGGAACCCAACTTTCTCATCTAATCCTTAACAATCCTCTGGACACCTATTTGCTCATTTCTGTCTCTCCTTGAAATATTAATCACTAACTATAACTAGGAGTGGGATGGGGCTCTGTTTGTTACAGACAGATAGTGCAGTAGCGCTGATACTGACATGTGCGTCTGAACTTGTTCATGTAAGTAATCCCACCAAGGTCCTTACTGAGGACAGGAATATGCTAACAGCAGTAAATGCAGAGCCAGTATATTCTCACAAAATATCTTCCCTCTCTGATTTGAATATACTTACTAAAAATACACTTTATGCTTTTACATTGAGAACCACTTTTATAAGTTTAACTATTCACAATTGTAAATATAGTTATTCAATTAGAAAAGGAATAACCATGACCCAAACTTTCACGGAGAATTAACTCTTTCAGCCTGAAATCTTTCACCTACTTTATACCAGTAAGTGTCTCTGAAACCTTTACTTAAAATAAAAAAGAAAAAAAGGAAAAAAGTGTTGCAATATCTTTTCTTACAATACAGAAAACACTTAAAATAAAAAAGAAAAAAAGGAAAAAGTGTTGCAATACCTTTTCTTACAATACAGAAAAACAGATATTCAGTAGATATCTGAATATTCCTTCAAGTTGGTAGTCCAAAGAGATTGTTTCCAACAAGCTTTCCTGTCTGCTTGTTTGCCTTTATTGCTCTACAGGGATAAACTGATTTACTTTTAGTAACTTTTACAATTGTTTAGTCTGAGTTCTTGTGAAGTGATTCAGTCTTAAGGAAACTGACTAAAACCAATGCTTTTTTTCATAATTTTTTTTTCCATAAAGCTTCCAAAAAGTCTTGTTGACCAGGAAATTTCTAAAGGGTTGGGTAAGGTTATGAAGTCAATAGCCTAAAGGGGAAACTGCTGCTGGCAGTTCTGGGTATATTGAGCAATTGCATTTTCGAGTAATCCTTGTTTGTTTTTAGCTTTTATGGTAACCTTTCATGAGGCTTCATGTGGCCAGTGTTTCTTGTGTAAGGGTAAAACCTGGCTGAGAGATTTATTTTCATTTTTAAAATCCTTTCTTATTTTGGGACCGGAAAGTAAATAATAATTACTTGTGTAAGCACAACGATGCAGGAGTTCAATACTAAAAGTAGGGAAGCGCAGAGTACTCGTGTGCATGGATATCAGGAACATAGGCAATTTTAGTCAGTAGTGATGGGAATTTGGCAAACACTTTTCATTTTTCTCACAACCTTTTCCTTTCATGATGTTCCTTTGAGACTTGGTCATAAAGAACTCTAGGCAAAATTTCCCTGAAGTCCCTCACAACATTTCAGTTTGGATCAAAGATTATGCTTGGCACCAAGTCCAAGACCAGTAATGAATACCAGGATGGACTGCACCACTATTTATCAAGGTTACAAAGTCAGCCAGCCTCCAATGTAACAAAAATCTGATATTATACTTTTATCTACCGGGTTTAAATAATTTAAGCCTAAAGATTTATGCCAATGAGGATCTCTAAAATGCATGCATGATAAAAGTGGCCCTGTTTCTTTGTTTAAAAAGAACTAATTCTAATACAATTTAAGCACTGAATAATTATTTTATTATTTGTGGATGTGACCTCAACTAAAGATAATTAGGAAGATATAGACAAAAAGATACTTTACATTCCCATATCAGTAGAAGCTGCTTTTCAGAATTTGTAAGCTTTTGAATAAAGAAAATCAAGTCATGTTAAAAGAAAAATTAGACTTCATATGGGATATGTCCATCACTGTGATCTTTCAAAAACTCTTTTTGCTTATAAAACACAGAAAATGTGTGGCTAAATTCTCTGCGTGGCTTTGAAAATGTTACCTCTCAGCTTAGAAAGCACTGGAATGAGATAGTATTTCCATATGGAAAAGTTCTGTCACTGGTGGGGCCTTGCATCATTCATCACTTTTTTTTTCTGTGGAAAACAAGAAGAGGTAGGGCACGCTGATTGGTCTGAATAGGAGGAAAGGATAAGTGTAATGCTCCAAATAAGAAAAAGGTGCGACATACACTGATATAATATGTACTTTCTATTAAATATGTGCAGCCAAACTCATTCCTAGCAGCAAGCAAAATGTTTTTAATTTTAAGCAAAACAAATAGGTTAGAAATCAAGGAGAAACGGTTAGTGACTCAAAAGAAAATATAACACCATTAAAAAAAGAATTATCACTGGAAGAATTAAACTAGCCAGTGAAACACAACTCTTGCAAGTGAGAAAATCCATCAGCCAGGATGACAACCCAAACAATAATGCATTCTGCCTAAGCAGGACTTATCTCTAATTGGGGTCTAGTTTCTCTTGAATTCTATTCAAGACAGAAGTCAGAAAATTTGGTAACTTGAACTGGTAAACTCCCATGTTGGAGGTCAATGACATATCTTATCACCATCATGACAACTGCCTGAAAATGTCTTTCTCAGCCTGCAGTCCTCTAGGTAAGTATTCTGACAAGTATTTTAAACTGTGTTTCTGTCAAAACTTTTTCTTATTCTATTCCTGGGAAAGGTATGTATTCTTTATTCCTTAGGGTTTATCTAACTAGTGATTAATACCCAGGGGGGGGGAAATAATCCCACAACTGGTATTTCATACTGATGGTTTTTTAACTTAATTATTAAAATCCTTTGAAACACAACTAAAAAATATTTTCCAGGAGCCTTGCCAAACATGCTCGGACCCCCATAGGTCACCAGTAAGCATTCCAGCAGAGCCTCTTGCACAGTCCCATTTTCAAAATTATTAAAATGTGGCTGTGTTTGTCTCTGAAACGTCAAAACTGGATCTGCTGGAGCCTGGAAGGTTTGAACTGAACCCATCCAGAGGTCAGGGGCTACACACCGGCCATACGGCAGTGCCAGGCATCGTTGGTGGAATTGGGTGAATGGCGTTGTGAGAAGGCAGGGGTTTCTTTAATAAAATCCATTCTCGTTGTCCACACAAAAGGACTGGTGATGCCATGAAAGGTGGTGAAGAAAAGGTCATCTCCTCTGCATATACTCTTTCTGGTTGCTCTACCAATACTTACAACCCCCGTAGAAACCAACGGGAGTTGCCTGTTAACTCCGGAGCAGGGAACAGAGCAGTGAGGGGAAGAGTTAGGGGTTTATTTTTATCTTATTTCATTTACCCCTGCTTGAAAATAGGAACTTATCACATTGTGGTCTAAGAACGCCTCAACAGATAAATGCAGAACAATACAGGGAGAATCTGTTGGTGGAGATACGTTCTTAAGGATGGAAGAAAGTATTTGCTTGTGCCTCTGCCACATGAAAGGATTACAGGATTAATCAGTTCCTGCCTGCCTCGGAGGCCTGCTCTTCTCTATCTGCTCATCTGCCACACCAGTTTCCATTTTAAATGTGATTTCTATCATATCCTTTTTCCTGTAAGTGGTCATTTCTTTAAACTCTTTACCATTCCTCATCGTATAAGCTGCACGTTATGCAAGAGACAGTCAGAACTTATCTCTGTGTCTTCATATATGGGAGAGACTTAACAGTACAGAGTACGTAAGTGCTATTATTTTCCTGTGAGACATCAGATTTTTTTTATGGCAATCATCCTTCTTCAAAGAAGAACTCGGAGAACGAAGGAGAGGGAATGAAACTACACTTTATCAGTCTGCTGCTAATGATTTCATCTCATAAAGTTTATAAAGTGGGAAAACTTAGTTTTCTAGATGCAAAACATGAGAACTAAACATTTCCTAAAGATGAGATGCAATTTCGGCAGAGAAAAGAGGAGAAAGGAAATTTTACCAGGCACTGGACCATCTTTTCCCTTTTTTTGAGGTAGCTGGAGTGAGGTCACTGTGTTCTCAGCCACAGGGGGATTTCTGTCATTTTTATGTGTGAGGAATTGTGTAGAAAATGGTCAATATTTGAAAACTAAACAGATTGTCATTCTTGCTTTCTGCTATGTAAGCCATTGTCATAATCCACCTGTATGTCAAATTCAGGGATTGCGTTATAGTATCTCTAGACACATAGAGATGCCAGGGACTGTGCAAAAACCTCTTTACTTTGCCAAAGCAAATAAACAAAGGGAAATCCCCAAGGGTAAGGGGTGAATGGAACAGATGTGATAGCTTTACTTCACATTCACTTTGCCTCATACATAGGTGCCACGTAAGAGGTATAGTTTGAGTGTTGTTATACTTAGCCAATAGTCAGCAATAGAAAAGTCTCTTTTAGTATGTGAATTTAAGTCATATCAACCCTAAGGCTGCTGCAAATTATTCAAGATGCTGAACTCAGGATAATTTACCAATCTCCTTTTGAGTTGAGGCATACTGATCAAGTGTAACATGGCTTGAAAAAAGAATTGCAGTTTCATCCTTGTAATCTTGCTCTTCTACCCTTTCCACCCTAATAAAGTGGGATTTTTTTTTTTTTCTGCTGCAAAACACAAAAGAGAAGGAAAGAATAAAGAAGTTGCCAACTGGCTGATTTCCAGTTTACATGGGTATAACTGAATATGGAATCAGCCCAGTATTTGGCTTTATTTAGAAACACAGGCCCTTGTCCAGATCCCATTAAGACTGATGAAAAATCCACTTCATTGATTTCACTGACAGTGGATTGAGCCCATTAAGAAAAATGAGTTTTGTGTCAGAGTAGTGACAGTTTCTGTGTAAACTAGAAAGGATGTAATCATCTGTAGACCAAAAGAATATGCATTCCGAACAAAGAAATTTGTTGAAAATTAATTCAAACTTAAGCTAGTGCCTGTGCAAAGTCATGTTTTTCTTACTGAGCAACAGTGCTGCAGGAGTATAAAGTGTCTCTTGGTTATCCATCAAGAGGAAAAGAAAAGTATTTGCAAAGACTGGGATTACATTCCCAGCATATCGGGCACTGTGGCTGCACTAACTCTGAAGAGAAAACCATCAGCTGTGGTAGACTACTAATAGATTACTCCTATCCCACAGTCTAGGGAGAAACAGATAAAGAACTGCTATTTTCTTTTACTGACGCTAAATGGCTAATGTGAAGTTAACTCAAAATGACTGTTTTGCTCTGGGGGAAGAATAGCTGGACATTTGTGATTTAGAGTACTAGAGGGGTTGAATTTGCTTTGCACTTACAGCTGGAGTCTTGCAGGATGTGCCAGAGTGTGTGACGGCCGTGCTGGGAAATGGTTTCCCTCCTGGTAAAACCAAGGTTGAAGCTACTCATCGAAGTGACCCCGACTCACCTCAATTGCAACGTTACCTCTTCATGCATGTGTGGTGCGTGCCTACAGTCAGATATTTGCACAAACATAATTTTTGGGAAAGACACCATGTGCATATAAAATCCTAGGACCATACAGAATTACAACACATCAAACCCTTGTTCCTTCTGTTTTGCTCTGCACCACACAGTAATGTCAATGCAACCCTAGTACCCCTTAGAACAGGAGGATTGTCTCAGAGGGGAACAACATGTCTAAAGAATGTCTCCAGTTTGCATCAGCCTAACAGCGAAGCCCTAATCTCAGCCTAGTCCATGCCCATCAATGGAGATCTATACTTTCTCAGATTTAAGGAAATGCCTCAGTTCCTTACAAAGCAGGAGTTTATGGGCAAATATATTACGGGAAAGGTAAGATCTTAACTTTTTTCTCCAGCAACACAATGTTCTTGTGACACAACACCACAATGTTCTTGTGAGTTTAATAGCTTTTGAAGCATTTATGCTCACTGAGGCAGTGAAAGCAAGGTGAGTCTCATGGAAGTGCTGGGGAGATTTTAGTAGAGAAAATGCTAATAGTAACTTCACTGCTAGCTCATCTCAGGGGAAAAAAAAAAAAAAAAAAAAAAAAACAAAAAACAAAACCCAAAACAACAAAAAAAGGCTTGGCAGGGGCCTGAGCATCTCTCCTCACTGATGTGGATAGACACAGCTGTCAAGTTAAAGGAGAAAAAGGGCAAGTATAGCGGCCCCATTTACATTCCAGGGTCCTTTCTGGGAAGACTGTTTTTTTCCTTTTCCTTTCCTTTCTCTTTTTTCCTTGCTTTTCCCTTTTTTCCCTTTTTCTATAATGTGCCTTTTTCCCCCTCTAGTTTCTCTTTTGTTGGGTCTTTTTTCCCTCCTTTTTTTCTTTACTATCTAAATCAGATCCCAGCCAAGGTTCAAGTTCATTTAGGAGATGACAAAACCTGACCTCACTTCTGAGCTTTCACTGCTGGAATGTACGAGCGTTGCAGCTCTGTCCCAAGGCAAAGTCAAAAGCAGCTTAGCTTTGTGTGGCTTTCCCCTTGGACAGAAGGAAGCAGTGCTTTCAGAGCTAGGAATCATCTCTTGCTAAAAAACAGTGGCCAGCAGCACTGTCTCCCAGCAGATCTGGATGGATGATGCCTGGGTGGAAAAAGCTGGAGCTGCTTTGGATGGCTGGATCTCCTTCCACAGAATTCCCATGTGGCCAGTGCAGGCCAAGGTCTGAATCAGGTCCAGGTGTTTTGTCAATCAAAGTTCAAATGCAGCTCATACTTGGACTGATCAGCAGTAAACATCAGTGGCTGGTTTTATGGAAGAAATAAATTTCTAAAATAAAGATCTTATGTGACCTGTTTTCTGGATAATCTAGTGAAAGGTTTTGGCTACACTTCTTTACTCTTCTGTGTTTGCATTTTTTTATTTTCTACCACTTTAATAATAAAACTGCTGACTGGCAACAAAGTTGTTTTGAAAGACAAGAAAAACAACAATAAACAAAATCATTAAATCTGCATTGCCAATGATGTTCCATAACTAGAGCTCAAAATCCTGGTTAACATGAAGTAAAAGGGAATTTTTTCGCTAACTGTGATTGAGCAAGGACTGTCCATGCTTTTGAACTGGTCAACAGGTCTCTTTTTTTAATTTGGTTTGTTAGGAAAGTTCACTGGAGCATTTCAGGGATAATGGTAACATGTCACAGAGAAATACAGGCTTATACGTGGCTTTTTCATTCTTAGTAAATCACAATGAGCATCTTGAGGTTTCTATGTTCTGCTGTGATCTGTATCCCTGTAAAGCTCTAAGCCAAGGTACTTATTCAAGAGAAATGTTCAGTTAATTTTAATGTCTTTTATAAAATAAACAGCAGAGTTAAGCATTGTTACAGTGGTCTTAAATCCATTTTATGCAAAAGGCCTAGTACCTGAAGTAGATTTAAGAAGACAGTAAAAAAAGGAAATCACTCAATTTTTGGAGTGACCAGTCTAGCTACTGATCTGAAAATTCAGAGAATCCCTCGATTATTAGTATTTGTGGAAGTTAGCCACAAATTTAGAGACAGGAAAGGAGAGAAGAGGCCTAAATACAATGCTAGAACTGTGAACCTGATGCCGGTTCAACTTTAATAAACTATCATGAAAAGAGAGGAAAGGAGGAATGTGGAATTCTAGAAAGGGAAAGGGCATAACATATTTGTTTCATCAAATTGTATACACCAAAAAGATGAGGTGCTAAGAAGAATTCAATATGGGCTTGTCAAAACACACCAAGTCAACCATTCTTTGACAGCGCAGCTAGCCTACTCTATAAGTAAATAAAGTAGGTGTGAAATAATTTGACTTTAGTAAGGCTGGGCTTTGTTATTTATCTCGGCACAAGCAAACAAGGAATTGTGGTCTAGTCTGAATCTTATTAGTGCTAATTTAACCTTCTTCTCATCAACTCTTAGCTCAACAGAACGCCACAATTTGTTCCCTCTCCATTAGGCAGCATTCCTGATGCCCAGTGCACTTCAGTCACCATTCAACTAGGAAGGTCTCTAGTTTGTGACTGCCAGCCTAAACATCGAACCTAAGCGGTGTTACTCATCTCCTTTATGCCAGTTGTCTAAAACTGTTTTATCTAGAAGTCCTTAATTCCAACCAAGGCTTCACTGATGAGACCACCCAGGCAGTTTGGAAATTAGTCCCCTGCGCTGGCAATGGGTGAGAGAGCCTCGATATCTCCCACATGCTCTGCCTTAGCGTCCAGGCCCTCGGGCAAGAATCGGAGTGGGATTGGACTGGTTGACAGTAGTCATTAAGATTAGGTTAGAGCTGGTGCTGAGAGGCTGGACTGGGAAATTCCGTAATAGGAACTGAGTGAGGAATATAGTGAGACCATAGAGGCTGAAGCAGAGACTAAAGTTTGTGTAGTAGACAAGGTCCAGGCAATCTGGGGTCAGACAAACCAGGGTTTAGTTAGGGATGTGTGCCCGAGATGTGAAGATGTAAAGGCTGGATACAGCTGTGGACAGCAAACTGCTGTGTTTGCATCACACCGTACCGTAGCATGCTGCTGAGTGAAGAACCACAGTGTGATGGTCAAGGGACACTTTATCATCGGGTGTCTCAAAACAACTAACTGAAGGGGACTTAATGCCTGTTTGTGGTGGGCAGTGTGTTTTCCCTTGGGCACATATCAGGGAGGCTGACCAGTGAGTCCTGCCCCACAAAGGTGGGGGGTGGTTCCCTGTGTTAAGTACCCTGAAACCGCAGAGATCAGTGCCCAGGTGCAACTGCCAGGAAACAGCGACGTCCTGTACCCGATCAAAGCACAAAGTGAACTGAGTCTGGGGGCTATCCTGATACCCCTACCGCCTTCTGGAATGTTGAAGAAGGAGCTCACTGCGCATGTGCAGTCATGCAAATGTGTCTCCACCTCTGGGAGGAGTCCAAGAGACCCCCGACCACATGAAAAGGCGACTGGCCCTCAGCCATTCTTCTCCCAGTAAATCCTACACACTGGCCATAAGTAATCAGTTCTTGGGCAATCTCACCCCAGGTGAGAGCAGGTCCCGACTGCGGATCCCCCGCCACAACAGACCTAAGTCTGTCCTGAATTTGCACAGCATGAAGTTTCAAAGAATCAGGTAGCCCTCTAACTAAGGGAGTCATCCTGTCAGGATTAGCCAGAAGTAACATGGGGGAAGGCTGCCGAGGCATAAGCCTTCTGTCGTACATTAACTGAAGGCAAGCTGGTTTTTGTATACTTTCAGTTAACTGGCCCAGACAAGGGGTCAGTATGGATATGGGGTCTCCCTGTTCTGTGGGATCTAGTCTGCCTCCCCAGCATGCAGATCGCTGGGTCAGAGACCACAGTTCCCTACTGTCGGGAAAACCCCTGGGCCCCAATATCCCTGGGCCTCTTCTTCTGAGAGCTTTATCCTACTCCCACCAGTCAGGGAAACCCTGCACACATATTCCGTTTTGGGTTCCTTTGCCTGCCTACTGTACTTTTCCTGTAAATTAGCCAATTCCGTAGCACTATAAGGTACTGCTTTTCCAGTGACGGTGGGTTCAGCCCCCTCTTCCTTGTCGTCATAAACTACTTCAGTTTTAATAAGTGGTCTGAGTTTAGGATTTGAAACGACTCAGGCCTAGCTTCTTTTAGCTCTTCCCAGGGGTAACGAGAGACGACTTCCCGATCAAGGGGACCGGCCTCCACAGCGGGGTCAGAAAACCCGGCCTCGCTATCTCGGCTTCCCTCTCATAGGTAGGCCCTTTCTAATCTTAATTCTCTCTCCCTCTGGAAAGCATCCTGCAAACTATTTCACAGGTTCCCTGTAACTGTTTTCTCATCAGCCAATGCTTCTCCAGCCTGTCACCGTGACTGGCGTTCAGTTTCCAATTCGCTTTGTAAACTCTTAATCAATTCTAATAGAGATTCATTAGTTTCCTTTTCAGTTTGCTTAACATTATGCTTCTTTTGCTGGGCAGCCATCAAGGCTGCCCCTAACACACCACAAACCACAGCTTTTCCCTTACCAGGTTTCATTTTATTTTCCTTTGCCAACTCCTTTATCCTTCCAGCCACAGTTGCCGGGAACTGTCAGCGTTCCTCAGCCCAGCTTACCCCCCTCAGGGTGGGACAAGCCTTATAACTCTTTGACAAATCCAATAATGGGGAGCAGTCAAAGTCAGGCGTTTCCCGGGTGGCCTTGACCCTCTGCCAGAGAAATCGGTTTCGATCGAAAATGGGTTGTTCAGCCTGGAGAAGAGAAGGCTTCGAGTTGACCTCCTATAGGCCTTCCAATACCTGAAGGGCGCCTATAGGAGAGATGGGGAAAGACTTTTTAGCAGGGTCTGCTGTGACAAGACAAGGGGTAATGGTTTTAAACTAAAAGAGGGTAGATTTAGACTTGACATAAATTTTTTACAATGAGGGTGGTGAAGCAGTGGAACAGGTTGCCCAGAGAGGTGGTGGAAGCCCCATCCCTGGAGGCATTCAAGGT
The DNA here is from genome assembly GCF_000690535.1 of Cariama cristata. Taxonomy (NCBI): domain Eukaryota; kingdom Metazoa; phylum Chordata; class Aves; order Cariamiformes; family Cariamidae; genus Cariama; species Cariama cristata. The sequence goes on along the minus strand of NW_009615776.1, from coordinate 10,000 downwards.
CAGGCTGGATGGGGCTCTGAGCAACCTTATCTAGTTGGAGATGTCCCTGCTCACCGCAGGTGAGGTCCCTTCCAGCCCAAATGATTCTATGATTCTGTGATTCTATGATTCTCCTTTATTCGGCACTCTGGCCGTTATCCCTTCAAAACAAAACCTCTGAACCGTTTCTCACAGAGCATCCTGCCAACTACGCCAATTTTAATGTCCCGTCCTTCTCGGCGGGGGTGGGGAAGAGGTGATCTTTTACAATAGTCTGCGTGATTCACAGGAGAAACCACAGGCTCTCCAGAGGTAGAAAAAGAATAATTAACTTTATTACAAAATTTCCCTAAAACTGTGGTGGAAGGAACAAAAAGACTAGACAAATTCTTATACTTATAAAAAATCCGTAATAGAAGGAGAAAAGACAGAAGAAAGAGAGAAAACAAAGAGATAGGATCACCAGCTGTGAATCCAGCGACATCTTCTCAGTCTGTGAGTCCAAGTCCTCTTGGTCAGTCGGTACGCCGAGGTCCAGGTTGGAGGAGCACATCCCATGGCTGAGGGCCGGTCGCCTTTGCATGTGGTTGGGGGTCTCCTGGACTCCTCCCAGAGGTGGAGACTCATTTGCATGGCTGCACATGCGCAGTGAGCTCCTTCTTCAGTGTTCCAGAGGCGGTAGGGGTATCAGGGTAGCCCCCAGACTCAGTTCACTTTGTACTTTGATCGGGCACAGGACGTCACTGTCTCCCAGCAGTTGCACCTGGGCACTGATCTCTGCGGTTTCAGGGTACTTAACACAGGGAACCACCCCCCACCTTCATGGAGCAGGACTCACTGGTCAGCCTCCCTGATATGTGCCCAAGGGAAAACACACTGCCCAGCACAGACAGGCATTAAGTCCCCTTCAGTTAGTTGTTTTGAGACCGCGGTCTAGTTAGGGATGTGTGCCTGAGATGTGGAGATGTAAAGGCTGGAAACAGCTGTGGACAGCAAGCTGCTGTGTTTGCATCACACCGTACCGCAGCATGCCACTGCAGTGAAAAACCACAGCAAAACATTTGAGAGCAGGCTGAATGCCAGCAAAATGTCTCCTCTGATCCGTCTTCCTGAGTTTCATGGTTCATCTATAAATTGAGGAGTTTACCTGCAACACTGACAGTATGTATTTCTCATGTGATTTTGAGACCAGTTGTCTCCGATGCATTTTATTTATGCTATCACTTTTCCAGCAGGAAACAACACCCTCAGCATCTAGGCCATTAAGTGGCCAGTGAATAATGTCAGTAATTTAGAGCCTCCAGATTCTCACTGACTGTAAGGAGCTAGACCAGATGACCCACCAGAAAAGAGGCCTCCCTCTCCTTAGGGAAAATTCATGGGTCTTATAAATGCTGTAAAGCCCATTGGAGGTAAACTTCTGCCATCATTGCTGCCTATGATGGCTGTCTCTAAGGTCACTGTACACTTTGCTGACTTCTTTAGCCAGTTTGTTATGTTGGTATACAATACCATGACTTGCTCTCAGCTTCTAGTTCACATGTTAGCCACAAAGAGACTGGCCAGGTCCTTTTTAAGTGTAGTCCCAGCAGTCTCTGTGGCCTTGCGCTGGTCAGCTGCACTTCCAGCACCGAGGGACTCTAATGAGACAGAAAACAGCTTCTGGAGGCTGGGTACTGAGAGGTACTCAGGGCAGCTTCACAGCCATGTTCTCCTAGACATTGGACTGGAAACCAGAATTAGTCACTGTCTGGTCTGTCTTCAGATAGATCTTCACTGGAAGCCCATACGTTTGGATCTAGACACCGGCATGCTAACCTAAGGCCTTTATTCACAAACTGCTATTGGGCAGACCAGGGGTGAAGCACAGAAGGATTAAGATAAGGATCGGAAAATCGCTTCTACTTGGAGCCTGAGTGATTTTTGGTTTTATGAAACAAGGGAAATGGGGAAAAACTGTAAGAACTATGTTCCTGTACACACTGGGGCAAATACTTACGCACGTATACCACTAGCCAAAGGAAAACAGTGACATAAAGAGCCTGGGGTTTCTGGCTCTTATTTACCCAGTTCTTCTCCCCTACAGCAGCAGAAATTTGGTCCTTGGACAAGCTGAGCCATCATGCTAGACTTGCCAGCTGCGACAGCCAGTCTCAGACTATTTCTCTGCAGTCTGACTGTTCCTCTGTGCACTCAGGCTGCTCCATATTCTTCTTTTTCTAATCTTGGAGGGGCAGGGCAGCAGTGCCCTTGATATGTGCCTTGTTCTAATACACTAAGGTCTATTCTATGTACTTTCAGAATGGTATTAAGAAATCCACTGAGTTGAAAATGGTTGGAGTTTGGCAAGGTATTTGGGTAAAGTATAACATCTGCTGGTCCTCTTCATACTCTTCCCTAGGCATCTGCCTGTGGCCACGGTTGCAGACAAAATGGTGTGCTATGGGGTCCCGTGGTCCGAAGTAGCACAGCTGCTTTTATGCAGTCATTTGACAATCTTCATCAAATATTTAATGAGTGCATGGTCTTCATACGAACAGCACTGCAATGATATTGCATACAGAATAACGGAATGGTACTTTAACACAATACATCTGTCTGGGCAGGCAAACCCCAGTCCTAGTCCTTTAGATGTTCAAAACAGGATATTTCCATTGAGTTCTGCATTCAGAGTGACTGAAGGATCTATGATTTTAACTACTACGTTCAAGATAAGCACTAAAATAAATCCAGATCCTTAATCAAACAAGGCATTTCAAATCATACTTAAGGACATGAACAGTTCTACTAAAGGCAACAGCTCTGCTGACTGGCCTAAGTTGGTATCATAGTTAACCTACGAAAAGGCAAAAATTTAACAGTAATCAGTTATAACCTGAAAAGGAGAATATATTTTTTCAACAACTGGGTTGTTTCCAGCATAAAAATAGTTCTCTCTAGCAGCACTGACATCAGATCCATTAGCATATATGAGTCTCCTAGTTCAAGACAGGAAGGGTAATGTCTTAGAGGAGAGAAAATTATGCTAAGAATGCAGTAAAAGGTCAGCACGTTCTTTAATACTGAATGACCACAAATGCTAAACCTCTGGCATCTCTGTTTACAGTGAGACGTAAAAAAAAGAATTAGCAACACAAGAGCTTTCACCACAGTTTCTTGAACTTTCAGTGCTAGGTTTATTTTTAATGTTGACGTAAGGTACATAATTTACACTGTACATTTCAGCCATAATGTGTAAAATACTTGATTCTATAACAAGCTGTCATTGTAGGATGAACGGGATTTCTACAGGGATTTCTGGGTAACATATTTTTTGAAGTTTCTATTTTGGAAATTATTAATTGCTATTATTTCTGAGAAACCATGTAGTGTAATAACCAGGCACCAAGTATATAATCGCGATCACTCCGAAGTGTGTTTTTCAAACTAGGAGGACATGGCTTTTCTTGCGTGCTTAATTGTATTCCAACCGCTCAGAAGTATGTTCAGTCAAGAGGGTTCATGTAACAGTGATTACTCCAACCCCTAATTTTCTCCAACATTCCCTATTCTTGAAAAATATCTCTTAAATAGTGTCACATACCTGCATTTGTGCCTCAGGCACCTGTTCTTCTTTCTGAATGCATTCATTCTCCAGGACTTCCACTGCTGTATAGATAATGGTTCTTCTACATTTTAGAGTCTTCTTTTCACTCCTTGCCCAAAGAATCAGCAGTTGGGCATCATCAGTTCTTCAGGTTTTCTGAAAGAAAAGTAGCAGAACTTTAATTTCAGGGTAAACTTAATAGTGCCTTTTAGGATCTCCTAAGGCAGATCCTTTAACCCACATGGAGCCTTCACACTGGTGTTAAGTGTGAAAAGCCAGACATTCTCCTGGAAACTGCATTTATTATGATGGTGTCCCTTTTCTGAATTGCTACATTTGGATGAGGAAACAGATCCTAAAGTTACGACTTATTATAGCACAAATGTAGAGAATATCAGTTTTTTAGACTAAGAACAGAACTAAGCCCTTATACTGAGATTCTGCTGAAATAGCTGTCTGAAAGGCAAAAAGGATCTGTTTTCTTTAGGTAGCAGGCACACGATGAATTTTGGGGCTCATGTCCAGTTTAGAGTTGGAGGCTGGGATATGCACAATTCCTTATAACACCATGACAGTGTGCTAGAAGTGTTCCAAAGACTGCAACTGAGCATCTTGTGGGTTGTAAGAAATTTGCCCTATAGGCCTTTGGCACCATATGTCTAGCAGGTAGCTGACAGCTGTTCAGACTGAGTGCAAATCAAGAAGAATTTAAGTAAAGAGCAGCTACTACAGTAAAGCACATCAGCAGCGTGATTCAGGAAGAATGCATGCACTATGGTGGGCAGAAAAGGAATTTGAATGTGACATTGCAGGCTGTCCTCAGGAACATCTAGGTATCTTTCCAACATAGTCACTCAGGAGGAATCCTGAATTATACTTAAAACTCTTATTAGCTGGAATTGCCCTGACTTGCACAACAAGGGATCTGTGTCTTCTTTTCTTTTTATTATGTAAGTAGAGGAAATAAAGACAGGTACTTAATCCAGTGTAGCATTTTGCATGCCATAAGTGTCTTTAGAAAGTGTTCATGTTGCAGAAAGTATAGAATGTGTTGTTGAATGACATTTCAATAATAACTGTCTTCCTGGCTCTTTTCAAGGTACAGCTATACTCTTTATTGATTTGTATAGGTATAGCTGTGGTACAGTTATTCATGAGGCATGCAGTTCACGCCTGTAGCATGTTGATAACAATTACTAATCATGCATTAACTCTTCACAAGTCATTTACATCTACCATTTATGCATGAACAAACATTGCCTCTGAGAACTTTGAAGCTGACAGGCTAATCCTTTTCACCACTGACTTGTATCTCAATTCTTAAATGACAGTATAATCCACAAAAGAAATTATGCTGGCACTAAATATGTTCAGCTGATTAATTACACAATCGTACAGTTTTATTGAAACATAGAGGTTAAATGTGGTTAAATGGGATGCATACAAATAGACATCTTTTTTTGTTTTTTATTTTTTTTCCTCCAAAACTGGTGTGACAATCTTTCTGAACTTTCCAAAATACTATCTTGCAGGTAGAAAATGAGCCTGAGTAATTTTAAAGAGAGGCTTAGCTGGTCTTTTAACACTGTTATAAGTACATGATTGTGTGCAAAACTTTTTTTTAAGGTACTACACTGACTGTCAGTGTTGGTGCAACAAGAGTTTAAAGTTACTTCGATGTCACTAGTAAAATATTCCAACCCAAGGAGAGGTGTTTCAGATGAAAGACCACTTTTTTTGACAGTTAATACATTTCTCAGGCTGATTAAACTGTCTTTTAGGAACATGCAGAACTTCACATAGCAATATTATTACTACTAGCTCCTAGGCTTATTTGCATAACAACAGGAACTATGAATTTAATCACTTTGGAGACTGCTTTTTAGATTGAAACCTCTGTAAGAGTTTTTCACTCACTGATATCGGCAATGCAAATCTTATTGGCTTTGATGACATGGGATTAAACTTTAATCTCTTTCACAATGACATTAGAGAACTGTAGAATCAACCACTATTGACATACACCTCCCTCTTTGGTCTTTCCATACAACATATGGATATCTGTATTCTAATATGGATACCTCTGCTTTCCATATTGATCAATCCTTTCAGGGATTACAGGACACGTACTCTGTTCTGTTGGTTTTCTTCTCAGCTTTGGGGTCATTGCTACAGTGCTTGCATTTTAGCAATAAGAAAGCTGGGGGAAAAAACCTTGAAGTCCTACACACAGCTTGACAGTGCTTTGCACATGGAGATCTGTCAGCAAAGGCACAGCTAGATAAGAAATGCAAGTACTAAAATGCACAAGCCTGCAAGGAACATATGTTCTGGGCATCTTGTATGATTCCAGTTTTCTGTATATCCATGACAGTGATAAGACATGTCGCTGCTTCCTGTGAAGTACAGGCATCATTAATGTGATTATGTCTATTATGATCGATATGTGCCATTGCTGTTTTGACAAGCTATTTATCTGTCAGACACATAAACCCTAACATAGCCCAGGCTTATTACACTTACCAGCAATACCATGTTTGAAGGGGCACACATTTCTAACCATTTTCTCATTTAATTTTAATAAATGAGACACTTAATTTTGCATGCAGCTCTCTCAAAAGTCTTCATCTTAGAGCCTCCACCAAGGCATAATAGTCTGAATTTGCCAGCATTCAGATCGACCCTGTAAGAATCATCTGTCACAGTCAGTATCCATAGAGGAGAGAGAGATGAGGGAACTGGAACATTAAGGAACTGTACCTTCTACAGTTCTGGACATTGGGAGCAGAAGGGAGAAAGCTTTTATAACAAATACCGATTTTGTCCCTATTTCCTACAATGACCTGAGGATATATACCTCTTTACAACAGCAGAAAATGAAAGAAGAACAAAGAACTTTCAGCATCCTTCAGAAATCGGTCTTTCTTACGAGCCCTGTAAACCTCTACACTTTCTGGATGATCACCAAAGCCATCAAGATGTGACAGCTGATTGAAATCAAAACCAGCTGTAATTACAAAGGTTGCAGAAGGTGAAATAATTTTTTTAATTATGTTTTCTAATTGTGTGAATTAAATCAATTCAATTTATAAGAAAAACTAGTTTAGTGAGCATTGAAACTAAGGAAATCTGATTTTCAATCAATGTGGCTGTTGTAGCTGCCTGGCTTTTTAACTGAATTAATCTGAAAGCTAAGGCATGACTTCTTCTGTTAATAGAAATTTAAAAATACGTATACACTGAAAAAAGCTTGGTAAAGGCTTTAATAAAATTTTGTCAGCTATTTGACATTAGAAATTCTGTTTTTCAGTCATAATTCCTCTTCTAGTAAAGCAGGTACTTTATGAATTAAATATGTTTGTGTTTAAAGAATTTATAATAGTTTTCTCCCAGGTGGGTTTTCTGATGTCTATTAATGACTCATGCCAGTCTGCTTGCTTTCTCACTTTTTTTCCTTTCGCAGGAAGAAAACATTAGCTCAATCTGTCTTCCCAGCCAGCTGTCTTTACAAAACATGCAGGACTTAGTATCTCTGAGCTCTCTGCTCTTATTTTTTTTAATGTAGTATCAATCAGTTGAAAAAAATCAAAAGGTTGCAGCAAACTGTTTGAAACATGCACACATACAGAGTGTTATTACACAAAACTCGTTACCTTAAGAAAGCAGACTAAAACCAACAATAAACCCAAAGAAATTCTATCTTATACAGCTACAAATTATTTTTTGTGTGATTGAGCAGCAGAGCTGGACTGCTCAATCTTCACATCTCCATGTTCCACCACCGCAATCTAAAGAAAGAACTAATGTCCCCGGGGCTGATCGCTAGGAAAAGTCTTGTTATCTTTTGCATATTGTTTACACAACCATTTTCTAGTGATCAGGATAATGTCTAAGATCAAGAATTCCTGGGAATTATTCCTGAATCAGAGACACAGATCTTCACAACAGTGGGCAGAGCAGCAGCTGCAAGCAAAGGGAAGATAGTTAAGTCCACACCAACAAATGCTGAGACCGAGATGAGTCTGTGCTTATACATTCATTTACTAGCAAAATACCTGTTTTATTTACTTACTTCTGTTCAATAGGATGTCTGAAATACAAAACAGCACCAAAACCAATGAGCAGAACCTGGCCCATTACTCATAATCAACTGGCTTGCTGGTACAAGGCTTTTATAGGAGGCTTTTTTTCCCCATTCCTTCCCATTTGGGCATTGCTAGGTCAGCTGGCATGGCATTAGGACATCGGAATGGTGCCCTTCAAAGTCCTGCATCTGTGACAGCTCTGGCTTCTTCTGGCAAGTGCCGAGCAAGGGGGTGGTGCGAGCAGTGTGATTATTCTGTCCATGCTGACCTGCCAAGAAGGTGCTGCCAGGTAAGAAGGCAGCCATCTGTGACCTTGGCCTTGGCCAGCTTTTTTATGGTGAGAGGCAGGAGAAGAGGCCTTTTCCCACCGACCCTTCACTGCCGGCACTTGCTTCAGAGCTGACACTGATTCCATTTAAGTGCATTTAAAAAAATCACGGGTTATTGAAATATTTCTTGTAATATTTGATATTATTTGTGAGATGGAAGACACTTAAAGATACTACATAGATATCTTACCAAAGCAGCGTCCTTTTCTTGTCTTTGTCACATATATCTCATTTTTATTAACTATAGAAAGATACTAGCTGTATGCTCTTAGATAATATGAACCCGAGGTGTGGATGGTCTTCATTTCTATTTTATGCATTGTCCTGTTGAGTTACCGCAAATATTCATTTATCTTTAGATGTTTACAACCATAGCTGCTTTGGGAAGCATTTGCAAATGCCAGTGGATTTGCAGACAGCCCGAAGTAGGCAATTAGGTGCTTTACGTACAAGAGGAGGTAAGAAGCAGCCGGGTTCGGTGGCTGCAGGAAGCAGCACGCAGAAAACGGAGCCTGCTATGGCTGCAGTAGCTCAGGCTGCTGGTGCCGACAGTCATTTGTTCCTCTGCTGCTGCTCCTACGGCACGTTGTAAATGCTTGTTCTGCTCTACTGTCTTAAGACTTTCTTAACACAAGCAAGGGAGACGTCTGTCCTCACGTCTTAAGCATATTTATTGCTGTCTTATTTTTCATGCCCCTATCCCCAGTATCACAACAAAAATGCAGAAAAATGGAAATGGCAATCAGTGGGTACCTGGTCTCAAACATGTTTATGCCAGTCCTTCTAGAACAACTAGAGCATCCTGTTTTCTATTCCTGAGATAAAAGTTCAGAAGGGTTTAAAAAAAAATAAAATGGAGACAGTGTTATGGGAAGCCTCTGGGCTTTGCTTTCTGTTTCAGGAAACCACTTCACTTTGTTTAATTTGAAAGTTCCTGTGTTTGAGCTGGAAAACTGTCTTGAGAGACCTGTGGCCATAAAGTGACCCACGGCAGTAGATTTTTGCATCCACATGCATGTATGTGCACACACACACATATGTATATATGTATATGGCATATATCTGTACCATATGGCAGCAAATTCTGAAGGGCATGGAATTATTTAGAGTATGTCTGTAATTCAGCTAGGACAGGAACATTGCTCAGGTGGAGCTGAGGGTATCCGATATCTGGGTATTACAGAATCTACACACTGCTTGCTGCCTGCCATGGCATATCCACCAGGTCCTCTGCCCACTTACTTCTCATATGCCGAAGAGGTGACTTCACTTTTTATCTGCCATTATACTATAGTCCAAACCTCAACAGAGCTTCACAAAGAAACATGATGAGGAGGACATTGCAGAAAGTGTCCATTGATGTATTACACTCGGGTCATTGGATCCATCATGAAGAATAAAAAGCATTCTTCAAGTGATGCTGCTCTTTTATCATACTGCAGCTCTGACAGCGTATACTAGGAGTGATAAGAAATAAGGCTGGAAGATAAATAAGGCTTGGAAATGGCCGTGATTTTCAGTGACTTGGTTGCTAAAAGAATGTAAGACATCTGGGAGATGATGCCTTTGAACTATAATGGGAGGGTGGGCATCTGCTAACCTAAGACTACTGGACTGTATAATGCTGTCTGTCCATTTCCAAAATTTAGGTGAAATAGCTGATGTAAGCAAGAAGTTCAGCATGTACCTGCATTTCTATAAGCATGAGATACAAGGAACTCCAGTAAGAATTTTATGTACGAAATTTCCATTCCATTAAGCCTCTATTCAGAACGCAGTTAAAATCCATAGCAATTGGAAAAAAAAAACCAACATCCTTTGTAACAAGGACATGCGCCTATCCCCAAAAACAAACCTTCACAGGGCAAGTCTGGCCATTTTAAATGAAGCGACGGTAACTACCGATATGTGTGTTATCTTTATAAAATCTATGCAGCATTTCGCCTCATCTTCCTCAGCCCCTCTCCTCTAATATTCCCTCAACTCTATTAAGATATCTTTTCCACAACACCATGGAAGGG
>NW_009615775.1:39684-60142 GCF_000690535.1 Cariama cristata | reverse complement strand
ACCTTGCCACGCAAACCCAATACAGGAGCGTACACCAGCAGGGCAGGGTGACAGCAGGACACAACTGCATAGGTTAGTTCCTGCAGTTGCCCAAGGAAGCTCGAAGCATTTCCGAACTTTCAAGTGCATGAGTGCACTGCTTAATATTACTCATTCCATTTTTTTCTAATTACTGTATTAAAAGCCAAAGAACAAGAGTGTTTCTTGAGGCAACAGCAAAATCTCTCACAGAAATCTCCCAGGATTTGTTGCAGGAAGCTGTATTTAATACTGCGATTACTGATGCGCAATGATGGGTCAACAGCAGGGCAAGAATCAGTGCACATGGGGTACGGTGTGGAAGGCTTGCTACCATATGCCAGTGCAGCATGTTTGGTATCTAGGACAGCTAACAGCAGCAGGCTCGTAAGTAGGCTTTTGGAGATGTGGATATATCACAGTATCCACCAAACCGAAAGCTCCTTGCCTTGGTGAAACAAAGCCACAATAATATAGGCAGTTCAAAAGGGATCCCATGTTAGGTCCTCAACAGTCCTGTCCCTGTAGCACAGAGTGATGGGTCTGGTTGAATTTCTTGGAAACACAAGGCATAGGAAGTCTCTTCAACCGTGCAAGTGGAGAAATAATTTCTAAGATTTGTACAAAACGGAAGAGGAGGCTAACCCAGAAACCCAGCTCCCCTTATCCCCTGTGGTGCTCACTACCGAGGTGCTGAGCAGAGGAGCCCTTGTCCCGTAAGAGCAGAATGTGACAGGCTGATCGATTCCCTGAGTGGTTTCAAGAACTACCGTGAAGATCAAGCTGACATTGAACACTCTAATTTTTTATTTTTTTTTAAAGATAATTTTTTTTTTTCAGTTGGAACAGCAGTTGAATAAGCGGTTTGTAAGGTAAAATCAGACAAGAACTGAGGTCCATCAGACCTCACCAGGGCAGCCTGTTCCAGGATATATGGTTTATAGACACTATATAGCAGGTTCACTATCAGCCCAGTATCTGCTCAGGCTTGATACAAGTATGAGCAAGTGGTCTGCAAGCTGATACCTTCTGGCTTCTTTCTGGTTTTAGGCACCAAGCATGATCAATAGTGATATATTGAGGGCATGCTAGCACCCCAAAAAGGATTTGAAAACTAGGCAAAGATTATTAATTGCAGGATATGACTTTCAAATCTGGGAGCATCAACTAAGCAGTATAGGTTTTCCTGGGAGTTCAGAAGTGCCAGAGTCTAATTTGAATCACAAACAGGATAAATTTACTCTCACAGAATTACCTGAGAAAACTTTAAACTAGGTACAAATGAAAGATGATATCAGCAAGGCTGGCTGCATAAATATCTACCAGGTCTCTACTGGGAGGGATTTATGGCTCCCATGAGATCCCAAAATTTCATTATTATCAGTACAAAACAGATCAACATCAAGCCAGTCAAGCTTTGAACTTGATCTATAGTTACACCTTTCACAGAAGAGCAGCCATAACCTCCAACCAGCAACACTTGTTTTTATACGACACAAAAAAAGAACTGATTTTAGTTCTTACCCACAGGGAAGACAAGCAGGTGCAATAAAGCAGATCAAAAACTCAAGCTTAATATGCAAACAGACACGGGAGCAAGCAGATATCTATGTCCTTTAGTGGTCACAGCTACAGCAACAATATTTTTAGTAAATCCATTTGCAAAGCTATAACTGCAGACTGAAGATGGTGGTAGCTCCTGATTTGGGTTCCAGTCACCAAACTGGAAGTCTTCATACCCAAGGACAGAAAAAAAAATTTTCTCTGTCTCATACAGCCATAGGCTCCACGCCAACAGCACGGACTGTGCACCGGGGTTGTGCTGAAGCATCTCATGCTGTCGGTCACTGCAGTGGGTTGCCTCATTGCTCGGTGAGAGCCTGGATGGGGACACAGGCAGCTCCTGCCATCAGAGCAGTCCCCGACTCACAGCCACGTCTGGTGCCTTGGCTTAGGTTGTAAATTCTGTCATGAAATACAGATGACCTTTAACGAACGTGTCTTCTCCATATACGTAGTGTCAGTCACAGGAAAACCCTGTTGGGTTGTGGGGTCATGTTGGTCTCCATCTATTATAGTAATAAACATGATTAACTGCAGTTATAAAAAGCAATTTCATTCTGACAGCTAACTTCACAAAAGAAAAAAAAAATAAATAAAGCAAAGAATGGGCTGCAATATGACATTTTTGCATCCACATTGATTTATCTTCTACCTTTGGACTGTGAAACAGATTGCTCATGATGGGAAGAATGGTTGTGGTTGCACAGTCAGCGTTTGCCATCACTGCTCTGTGGGACAGAGGTGCTACAGGTAATTTCCATTCCAAGGCAGAGGGAACTGCAGCATCTCTCCAAGAGTGTTGTAGCCATGGGAAAATATTGGTGTCTTGACTTTCGTTATGTACTAAAGCAACAGAGATCCTTTGCCAAAACAACTAAAAGCCAATCTTACAGCCTCAGGCGACAAGTAACCTCTGCTGCATGAATGGAGCTGCAAAGACCAGGGCTGAAATTAATCCTGAATTTACTTCATCTAAAATACAGGCTCTTCAGATGAGTCTGTTGTTGAGGTTCAGAGTATATAAAGTCATGAACATACCTGCAATAGGAACCGCATAGAGAATACAGTCCTGTGTAAAGTAGTTAAATTTTCAGAAAACTTTGACCAAACCAAACTTCAAATATGTTACTTGCTATTTTCTTTTCTTTGTAGACTTTTAATCATCAACAGAACATGATTTCTTTCTTTGATTGTCTTGAAGAATTCACTTAACATAAATGATCTCATTCAAGACTTTTTTTTTGATTCAGCAGAAAATGCTGTAGCAATATCCAGTGGCTCAAAGCTGAGACTTGCAATATAAATTGAGATACATATTTTTAACAGGAATAATTAGTTATTGGAACAATTTGTGCAAGGGTGCAATGGCTTCTTCATCAGCTATGGCCTTTAAATAATATTAGATTTTTCTGAAGGATCGGACACTTCAATGCCCAATATTTGGAGTGAAGACAGAAACTAAGAGCTAATATGTATAGGTTATGCTGGAGTAATTTCCTCTGACCTACGAGTCTTTTCACTGAAGATGAGATTTTCCCTGTGTTTTTGCAGTTTTTATAGCCCCATTTTCCAAACTCTCTATGCTATTCTCTTAACTTTGCAAACAAAGCTGCATTTATCATGTCTTAATTTAAAGGGAAACTTGAATAGACACTTCATACAAAATATTCACAACTGCATAAATCAGCTCAAAGAGAAGATTAGGTGTTTATTAGCAAGAAAACACAAGCTGTAGGAGCATGTTTTGTACCTTCATTTCTTTGTGCTTCTCTTGTAAAACATTAAGGATGTCCTAGGATATAAGGTAATTAGGCAGATACAGTGTATTACAGCCAAATAAATGCTACATACTCCCTCCTCTCTGGACAGCTTGTAACTCACTGTTTATTTCCTCCCTACGATATAGGTTTTTCTGCAAAGGCTGCACTGCCCTGATATGGAAGTTGTAAAAATATTTAAATATCAGAATTTATTCTGTGAAGACCTTTGAAATGCAAGTGAAGGGATGCAATCAGAGTTTAAGATGCACAGGAAAGAAGCAAAATCTGAAATGGGAGCCAGACAAATGTGTCTGTACTAAGCATGTCTTCATACTGCCAGGTTAAAAGCAATAGAAAATAGCCACGCACACGGCAGCACGATGTTCACCATCTGCACCACATTGGTAGTGGGGTAACAAGAGATCGCACCCTTGGGTTTTTTGAGTCGGAGGAACAGAAAACAGCATCCTGCATCCCCAGCCTGGAGCTGTGGTCTACCTGGTCCCGCATATAGCACCCATCTCCTGTGAGAGGGATCCCACAATTTTGGTCCCTCTCATTTCTATCCCTTTTCTCTCTCATCCTTCTCTTGGTAGTTCTGAAGGGTTTTACAGGGACATGTGCTGCAGCTGATGTCATGGTGAAATGTTTCAGTCAGGTGCTTCCAGATCAGCCTCCGTTAAAAGAGAGCAGACCCCTGCCAAGTGGATTACGTTGTCAAGGCAACGTTTTCCTTGAAAGACTGGACAAGACGACAGATTTTATTGTTCGGGGAGATTATGTTTCCTTAAGTGATCCTCTGTCATTACTTCTGCACTTAAGAAACTGAGTGCCAAACATCTGCAGATGGACTTTAATTGCTCGCCAGGGCTCTTTCCTGTGGTTTCCACTCATTTAGCCAGGACAACTTCCCATGGTGGATGTTTTCTCCTCGGCATCAGTTTCAGCTTTCTTTGCTTCTCCCATCCAACCAAACCAGCTACGGAGACCACAGCTGCCTGAAGAGGAGCAGGGAGGGCAACCGGGTCAGTAACACCTTTGGACATCTCAGTAAAACCCCTTTCAGATAAATTACAGGGCTGTTAGAGCAACATGGAGGCAAAAAGGCCTCAGAGAGGGTCAGCATCTACATAGATAAACTAGAACTGGCAGCTTTGTAGAAAAACCTACAGATAGACCTAACTTCACAGGTAAACCTGAGTTTATCTATTTAAGCGCTCAGATATTTAAGACAATTCCAACTAACTGACATATTAGGGTGTGTTCATTGGTTAAAAGGGAGTCATATCTAAAAACCTTCCCTTTTGTTTTCCATTAGGTTATCTCAGGACCATCTGGATTCCAAGTCTGGCTATGGCCGAGAATTTCAATGAACACTTTTGAATGAATTGCATGCTAGTCTCACAAGCAATGGCTTAGCAATGCAAACGAGGGCCTGCACCCAGAGCCTTGCATCTGTGGAAGAATGGAGAAAAGTCTGTTCCATTGCATTTCCCTGTACGTTTGAGGATTTTAAGGCCAGAAAGGAGCAAGCTTGATCATCCAACCAGATCTCATAATGGAAAGGAGAGAAGGCATTACCCCGTCTTGATCAAGAGCTTCTCAAATTACCAAACCTTTCTTCCAAATGGTGAAAGCACACATGTATTTCAGCCATATTTCCAGACAAACTGATCTGGTTTTATCCCATGGCATGTATCACCCCGCTGTTATGTTCTGTGTGATCGGAGCAGTCTCCGCAGTCCAGCAGTGGCTGCTGGAAAACCAGAAACAATATCATGATTGTGAGACAGCTGGGTCTCCTTTTTGGGTGGACCTTGGGCCCCTTTCAACTGACAGAACTCATAATTTGCATTATTAGCCTCTACAGGGTCCTCCTGATGACATGGTGCTCTGGGTAAATATCCCAGGCTCTCAGCCCAAAGCCTTCTAGAATTGTCACCTCTCTTCACCCAAAGAGTTCAAAGTCTCTTGGAACAATTCATCATCCTATGAAAAATTTGTTTGAGCAATAATTTGGCCTTTCAGAGGAAAAAAAAAAAAGAAGGAAAAACAAAGAACTATTTCAAGGAATCTTTCAAAGTACTGTAGCCCAAGATATCTTTTTTATGTATACTTTTCTATTTCATACCCCGTAGTACTTAGAAATTCAAAAACCAATGTGCTACGGTTTTTTGATGCTTTCTCACATCCCCCAAAAGGAGTCTGTTTCCAGGCTGTGCTGCCATGTGACTTTCTTCAGCATTTACCTATGCTTGTCAGTCTGTGAGCATTAAAAATTAAACTCTAAACACGGAATGATCCCTTCTTCCCGATCTGTGACAACCAATGTCCTTACAGTTAAACAGCTTTATTATAATAGTTGTATTGTGGTTTTGTCTTCTCTCTCTCAGTCTCCCCATGGTAATTGAGAAGTGAAGCCAGCTAAGACACAAGGCTAAGATAGATGCTGATTTTGGCCCCCATTTATATCAGAGTGACCCCATGCTTCAATTATTTATCTGTGTCATCTCAGTATTTAGGAGCAGCTGGCATGGAGCAGCTGCCATGCTGCTATGACATTAGAAAGATTTTTCTTTTTTAAATTGTTTCCTCACAGATTTACAACCTGAGACACTATGAGCGCGGGCAGACAGACAGACAGACAGAATGGAGGAACCAAAAGACAAACAGATAACCCGTTTTCCAGCAGTGAGCTGCCAAAACTGCCAGCTGTCCCATGTCAGGCCACAGCACGAGTCCCACTTCACCCAGCGCTGCCTTGGTCAGACCCAAAGGCATGCCAAGTCCGTGCATCACATCTCTATCAGGCACTGCCACTTCCAAACAAGTTCGATGAACTGCTGTGATTTCTGCCAGTGAAATCAGAGCTTTGAAAATGTCAGCCCTGGAGGCTGTTGTTTCTGATTAGGAAAAGCAAGTACACTGCTTCCTAAGGGCTGTGCCTCCGATGCGACTGTGAGCCTGAGGATGTCCTCCTGCGGCCGGGTGATGCGAGGGCTGCTCTTCACCTCCTGCCATGGACTGTGCCAGTGCCACTTCCTCTCTGCTGTCAGGAATAAGGGCTATGGAGCAACCACCTGAGCATCAGAGAGCCCCAGGGGTGCTGGAAAGGACATTTGGGACAGAGCAGTGTCTCCTGTGATCTCCCTTGTTCTTCCAGCAGTGGGTAGGATGAGGGCAGGCAGGGAGGATGAGGTCAGGCTCACCTTTAACTTCAACCACCCAGGTTAAGCTGGAAGAGACAGCCAAGATGTGGTCCTTCCAAACCCAGCTTTCAAACATTAACTAGTCTCCAGAAGGAAGTGCATTTGGTCATGCTCTTCTTTGGTGGGTTATAGCCTGAAGCAGGCATATACAGTACTGTATATATGAATATTTCTCCCCCACTCTCCAGGCAGCTGAAGTGAAACGCACTAAGAATTGCTGTGCTAAAGTCTTACTGTCAGTCATCACTCACGAAATGTTGCCATAATTGAAGCAGTTGGTTGGATCCCCTGCGCGGTTGTGCTGTTTGCTCTGCATGGAGAGAAGTACCTGCTGTAGAAAAGGAATTTGACTTTCCAAAGCATTTGCAATGCAGAATTGCTCATCGTTCTCCTCATCAATATCTGCCCTTGCAATTTACTCCACACAGGATCACTGTCAGCCTCATTTTCTTTGCTTCTACATCAACGCAACTGGGAAAACAACTTCCATACAAAAGGCAACTGTGTAAAGACAGAACAGAAAGGCCACTAAAGGCAAGAGCAGGATTTGAATAGGCTCCGCCTTGAAAATCTTTTCAGCCGTCTTGCAGGCTGACCCAGCATTTATTTTTTCAAAGATTTCTTTTTCCATCCAGTCAAATTACTCCACCCGAATTCTGAACAGGTTGTGCTTGCCCTTACGCAAACTAATAAGGAAGATTTCAGTCTCTGTAGCAGAACAATTTGGCGGTAGGGGACTGGCCAGGTTTCTCTGACAGATGCAAATATTTACACCAGATAGCAAACAAGTCAGAGGGTCAAGCAACAGAGCAGCTGCAATACCAGCATAAAGCCACGTAATGTTCTATTTGGCTCCAGGTTCACATAATTGATTGAATCAGCAGATAATCAGTTACACTAAACACCCACTAAATCTTCTCTTTGTCAGTAAAGATGCAGCTTCTTATAGAGAGACATTTAAAGGATGAGATAAAGCTATTTCCCGGAGTCATGTGTAAATAGAAACATCATTATTTAAAGTATGCATTGCACATATTTAAACTAGCCACTGTGGCCTATGACACAAGCCAGGATACTCATAACCTGATTTTCTCCACAAATTTCATTGAGTAAAGAAAATAAAATTTTGTAACAGAAGTCTGGAAAGGGATGTTCCCAGCTGAGACACCTGATCCAAACTGGCTGTCTGGGCTCCTTATTCTCTTAATGGAAGCAGGAGCATTCGGGTCATGAGCCACCTCATCCTATTTTAGCTAAATCGGGATGAGATGAGTCAGGTCCTTGAAACATCTGTTTCTCTCCTCCAATAACGGAAGGTGTTGAGACAAACAGCACCCGTATATATTGTAAAGACTACATTGGATCTGATGATTTCCCTGCTCAGCATCCAAATGAGTCTCGCTAAGCCCTGGTAATAAAAACCTACCAGAGAAGTTACCAAGCTTCCAGCTTCGGTCAAAATACTGAACTTCTACAGAAATCTATCTTCCTACTTGAATCATTTCCCAAGTCTCATTCTACCTGGTTGTCCAAGGTTCTGTTCTTGTCTATCTCACTTTTCTGCTAAAAAACATCATCTCCATGCTAAAACCCTGAATGTATTTGATAAGCCTTCGTCCTGGCTTATACACCTCGAGAATTCATTCCTGCCATGCTGTTCATAGCAACACTTGTTGTTTTGTTCAGAAAAAAAAAAAACCCCAAACAACCCTTTTTCATTCTTGTTTCTCTTTCCTGACAGCTGCCAAGCAGCAGACAACTTCTGGTCCTGTGGTATGACATTCCTAGGGCACACACCACAATTTAAGAGATGCCTGGAAGACTTTCGACATCCCTACAACACACAAGTAACATGCGTTAACAATCAGACCAATGCTTACTGTAACACTGGTGAATCTGGGCCAGTTTATAGAAGGTAGTACAGACACCTGTCTTGGGCATTTTTGCTTTGATGCTTTTTGGGAGATGCCTCTTCAGAAGAAGGCATTGAGTCAAATGGTAACTTTGAGGCACTCCCAGACAAAGACAATACATTTCTTATGGCTCTGGAACATACTGAAATGTTGGGATTTCTTTTCACCTCCTGAAATAGTACTGCCCAAATTGTAAAAATGGAGCACAAAAAATTTCCTTCAAAATAAGCTGACTCCTGAGAGGGGAGGATTGGTGGGAGGGATTATGGGATTCTACTTGACCGGAGAGTGTGCTGAAATTGGACTTTGCATGCAGATCAAGGAGATCACATCTATGCGAAGCTATGCACTTGTACCCAGAAGCATTTCTTTATATTCATAAACATCCCCCAATCTTCCCTCCTCTTTCATATTTATTTGGCTGCTGTTGAGGAGAAATATTCCTCTGTAAGCCAATATCTATCTGAGCTCGAATAGAAGGAAAAGGGGATGAAAGACTCACACTTTGCAAGTTCATAGATAACAGGAGGCCTAAAGGTTGCTTTTGAACCTGTAGCTGTGCCTCTGCAACCATTTGCCTTACCTGCAAAATCCACTATATTAAGAAAAATACACTCTGAGGTCAGCTGAGGGCATTTCAGTGATGCTGGGATGAATCTGTGTTCAGAGTTTTGAGGACAGCTTTGCAGGATGCTGTTCCCTTTAACATACAACAGCCTCCCCACTCATGATGAAAGTTTACTCCTTGGAGAGCTAAGGAGTAAAAAGAAATCCAAACTGTGCAGTCCCTTTATTGCGCTTCAGTGGGAGAAAGGAGAGCGTCAGCTGATGCTGTCCCATAACACTTTCCTTTTGCCAGCTGATCATTTGAACATTTCGAGTAGGAACAATACTATAAAAGGACATCATCTTTTAAAAAAGAAACCACAGAGTTTAAACGTAAGGCTCAACATAAATAAGTCATGAGTAAAGAAGCTCATTTCAAATTCATAGAGAGGTAAATGAAAGGAAGACAGAAAGAAAAAATCTGCCTTTATGCAATAAGCTTCACATCTCCCTCAGGTGCAAAACCCTAGTGACTTCAATGGAATTGCACCAGGGATGGATTTGGTCCCATATATTTGCCTTAAAGAGTTTATCTGCCCCAAAGCACTAGACTGTCCCTGAGGAAGCGATAACAGTTCTGATGTGCATAATGGGGAAGGGTTGGTACCTTGTTGTCTGAATTAACCAAGTAACATGATGCATTAGCAGTGCAGGGGAGGACTCTGGAGGAGGCAGGTTTACCAAGGGATGCTCCATTTTATATGAACAATTTGCATTCAACAGCAGCCAAGAGCTACACACTTTGCCTGTCTCGCTATTCCTCCTGCACTTGGAGATGAAACGAGGACAACTAAAATTGAACAGTCTGCAAAATTGAGTTTGGTGCTCAAATGATTCCTACTTCTGCCCTAGGTCTGCTCCTGGTAGGAGGGCGAGACCTCACGGGGACCACAGAGCTGGCAAGGCCACCCAGTAAGGCCAGACTTCCAGTCTTTTTCTAGAGCAATTTGACCAATCTGTCCCACTTTTTCTGTGTTGTCTTCCACCTTTCACATTCTTGGCTTTTTCTGCTGTTATTTCAGTTTACCAAAGCTCCCCTTATCTGTGGTTTTTTTTTTCCCTTTTGGGGTGTCCAAGACACAGAAGTTCAGGCCATCTTGGCCTTCAGTTTCTGTCCTTGTAGTTTAAAGATTTGCTGGGAGCTTTAGTTATAAGCGGCCAAGGCATTTTAGGGGAAATATTAAAGGCAAATCTGAATATTTTATGTGTATTTTGTAGCATGCAGACGCCATAGCTGAGACTTGTGTGTACGAAGTACTTAGAGAGGAGTAGGCAACTGTTTCTCCAACAGGCTTATAATATAAGCAGAAAAAGATCAGTGAATACTAACAAATACTGAGAAAAAGGCTATTGCTGATGTAAATTTGACAAAGACCATATAGGCGTCTGGTGACAGAAACGGGAATTCCTGCAAGCCCCATCCCAGCATCCTCAGCACAAGATCATCCCTTTGCCAGCAGGATCCTCAGATAACGCATCACTGATTTTGTAGCACTGTACAAAACTGTGACTCCAGTGACAAACCACAGAAATGCAGAAAACTGTACAGCTGGTCTTCTGATCAGTCTAAGTCTCAAGTTCATCAGATGGTATCAGACCACAGAAGGAAAAAGTTATTTCTTGCTGGAAAAAAACTATTTTAAACTGTGGGCTTTGGACAAATACAAACCTACCGTGTAGCAGAAGGAGGATTTGGGTACTGAGCTTAGGCTCTGAATGAGTAAAATTGCCTGCCAGGACAATCAAAGCTGGGGTGTCTTTTTCCACTTCACCTTCTAAGACTCCTCAGACTCTATTACACTGCTTGGAAAGAGGGTAAGTCATTACTAATCTCATACACAAAACCACAGGTGACAGATGGAAAATATTAGAAATCTACTGTTATTTCCCTGCTATACTTACAAGAGAAAGCATTCGTTAGAGTGGTGCATCTCAATCAGCTTGAAAAGAGGAATGAACAACAACAAAACAAGAGGTGAGAGGAGAGTTGCAACCCAGGCAAAACAGAAAACGGTTCGTACAGTGATTACCTGGTGAAAATACAAGAAGTTTAATGAAATCTGTTGCTGCCCCTCTAAAGAATGTCTTTGTCTCCATGAAAGCATTGAACTACTTTAATCGTACTGATTTAGGTCAAAGTGTACAAGCCCTCCAATGTGGAGACTCTTATGTTGCTACAAAGAAACTTTATTTCAAATGCCACAGTCTGGAATGAGAGTAAATAACTTTCCTTTACAGTTATATTCAGTCTGGATATTATCTCGGTATAAAGATTTAGATTAAGCTTTTCTTACCTAAGAAAAAAAAAAAAGTGGGAGTGGGGGGAAGTCTGAACTAAAGTAGCTAAAGCACTATCCAAATAAACTAAACCACTACAGAACTAGGACTAAATACAGACTTTTTTCTATTTCTTGAATTGTCAATTCTGCTAGTGTTAACACAAAAGGTTTTAAACTAGTTCAAGAGTGAATATACCTTCTGTTTAGGTGTCTCAATGGGAGGCTCACAGCTCCTGACAAAAGGCTCCGCCAATGTAGCAGCCACTCCGACCATCCAAGCTGCATCCACTTACACCTGAGAATGGGACCCTTCAGTTTAGTATAGTAATTTAGAACAGACTTTAAAGATTGATTTCAAAAGGGAGGGTATACCTTGCCTTGAGGATTAACAGATTAAGCACCTCCCATTGTAACTCAGTCTTTTCCTCTGGCTTTATCCTGTATCTCTCACAGAAGCGGGTTGTCCCATCAGCGCATGAAGACCATTTGCAGAAGTGAGAGCTATCCATTAGCGAACAGCAGCTGGGTCAGGCCCCAGCACATTTACAGAAGGAGATTAGTGCTTAACAGGTAGGAGTGTATCTTTGAGACTTGGGAAAAATAAAATAAATAATATATCCCTGAACCAAAATCTTATTTTCAGCTCAAGAACCACTAAACTCTTTCATAAGACTCTCTAGGATTATAACAAGTGTGATTCAGAATACATCCCAGGGACTCTTCCTTGCCAATAAATAAGCCAGATGAGCATGCTGTGCTACACTTCAATTCATAAAGAGAACCAGAGGGCAGACTGTAAACAGAAGGAAATTGCAAGAAGGCCAATAAAATGCAATTCTGATCTCATACCATCAGCTGGACTAGGCAACAGGGATAAATAAAGTCACAGATTTCTCCTATATTTATGATTCCTTATTGTTGCAGAGCTCTCCTCAGAACAAAAATGAGTCTGGAAGGGAGGCGGTCACGCTCTTTTTGGATGGCAGTGTTTAAGAAAGGAGAACCATATGGTTTTGAGTTGGCTCAATTGTGGCAGCCAGGAAACTAATCCACAGATTTATTAGACCTGGCATACATAACAGAGTGGCAATGCTCCTTTCATTTGCTGCCAAGAAACCCTCTGTGGTGCAGAGTTTTACCTTGAGCAGCAATTGCTTACTGGGCATATGGGCCTTATTTCTGCAAATGGGAGTGGAAGAGAGTCAATTTGCAAATCAAATTGGAATTCTCTTCCTCCTGCCGCTCCAATTTGCTACGTAGACTTTATTCATAGTTGAAGAAGCCTAGATTTCTGCCTCTTTTTTCTCTAATGAACTTGTTCTCTTGATTTAGGACTTCCAAATGGGAGGAATATGATGAGGACAGAAGAAACCATTTAAATCATTGTCACTGACCAGATAAAAGTTATTGCAATAAGTACGTTACCTAATAGCTTATTATGTTGTGCCCACTAGCTGGAAGACCACTAGCTATTATCCTTATTGTTCCTGACATCCTGATTTTTCTTGAAAAAGTCATATGAAAATGCAGAATAGCAGATCAGAGTCAGTAATCTAAGGTATATATGATCACCTGTTAGATAGTTTTTTCATTTGGGCTATGAAGTGCAATAAAAAAATCTCAAGTATCCTTTGGGCATATTTAAAGCAGGGTTTTCAGAGTTCCCATGGGCTTATTTGGAAAGAGGTATCAAAGGCTTGACTTCTGAAGGGAGACAAGGCAGTAGGGGGTGATTGACAGATGAACTGCCACCCCTTACAAGTGCAAATAAAAACATGATCAGGGTTTGGAATCAGCCCCGTTCACCTGGGGAACACACAATGCTGCATTTGAGATCTGCAGCAAGGCATGGAAAATTTCAGGGGGAGACAGATGCTACAGCAATGTTAAATCTGTTTCAAAGATTTCCTATAAGCAACAGCTAGAGACACCAAGAAATTTATATAATTTCTTTGAGAAACTATACCTGAAAACCACATTGATCTATTTTACATTAGATACAGTACTATTTTCTCTTCTTCAGCAAAAGAAGAGAATAACAAAGGAAACTGGAAGCACTTTGCCTGTTAAAATCAATCATTGATCATACCTCAAATCTACTGTGTTCAGTGGGCTGGGTACCAGACACATCAGAGAAAGGCTGGAATGACCATGCATGGGCAGTTCTATAATATACCTCTGTCAGACTTATCTTTGTGCCCAGTTCCCAAGGGTATGTGTCTAGAAACACCAGTGTATCCATTAAGAGCAATAACCCACGAATGTAACAGCTCCATCAGCCCCTGATGCTAATCAGTAGAAGCCTGCAATGAATTAAGGGAACAGGTCATTATACTTTTAAAGGTTAACATTTGCCATCTCTCTCTGCAAAGTGATTCCTCTGTGAAATTATGCATTGCTCTCAACACAAAAACGTTATTGAAGAAGTTAAATTGTCTTCTTAAGACTATGTTAAATCTGAAGATGTCATTCAAATCAATGAAGTATGAGTTCAAAGCAGTCAGCAATGACAGTCCAATCTGCAGGGACTCCTTTAGGTCACTCGAGCCTGCTGTGACCTTATTTCGATACATATCTTATAAAATGGGTCAGAACAACACTTCTCTTCAGCAAGTAACTCAGATATTCACAGTTGTCTTCTTTTATTAATTGCTACAGGTGAAAACCAGAAATATATCATCCATTGTGAACTCAAAGGAATAAAAAATATATCATATTTATGTAACGTCATATTTTTATAGCATATATTTCAATAAACATAAAGAGATGCTTGAATTTAGAGGAGTCCAATGTTCAAGGAGGTATAAAGGGATAATTTAATTTTTGTCTGCCAAAGCTACATCATTCAACACATGTAACAATACAGAACTAATTGCAGACAAATACTCTGGTTTTCTTCCTCTCCTTGTGAAGAACCAGCTTTGGGTCAACACCTCAGCAGGAGTCAGTACCCATTTGAGTGACAGGGAGTGGGAAAGAAGAGAGATGCATTTTCATACCTGAAGAGTCTCATTACTGTGTTGAATTGGCCATAGGTAAAACTCTATATTTTTTGTTCTGCCTACTGAAGAGGCAATAAAGCACCTATATACATGTACAGACAATGAAAAATTAATTACATGGGAATAATTCCCTATTTTATGACCTTAACTTATCACTTTGGTACAGTTGGCAGTAAAAATTCTTCATTTTGAAATAAGCATCTACACACACACAAATATATTAGTCTACATATTTGTGCCATTGAACTAAAGTGCCATAAAGGAAGATTTCCATCATCCACCTCATTAAATTAATGTTTTTTTTGCCATATAAATGATTTTATTTCAAGAGGTGGTTTTTGAAAACAAGTATCTATAACAGTCATAAGCCGTGTATGTCTGAATTTGTCTGCAATTTCTACTCTGAATATTATAAACATTGAATGATAAAAAAATCAGATAGCTGTCAAAATAACTGTTCACTGTGCAGAAAAAGGGAAGCAGAAAATAGTCAGTTATATCTGTACCACATCGTTGAAAAGCAGCATGTGAGCTAACATTGGCCCACAGTAGCCCTAATACCATGTCCTCATCTGAAAGATGGAGAACAAAACCAGTCTGATAAATTCAGAAGAAAGGGGCATCTATTCACCAGTGAGAGAAGATAGAGATAGTGCTATGTGTCCTTTGAAATTGCTTACAGAATGATGTGAACAGACAAGAAACCTTCACATTCCCAGGCATCAGTTAATATGCCTTCCCCCTCTGAACTAATGAATTAAATAATTTGGAATTCAGAATGTGATTCTACCCCAAATAAGATCACCATCTAATGAAAGGAACAAATTGCCTTGTACGTGTACATGATGGGGGTCTCATTCTTTCTGCTATAGAGTAGTCTTTAAAGAAGAGACTGCCCTACCCCTTCCTAGCCTACATCTGGGATGAAGAAACAGTCCCCTTGCATTTAAGTCGTGTAATCGAGGAACGACCCTTTATTGCCCATGCCTGGCCATTGACTCCAACAAGACTTCTTGCTGTCCACACCTCTCCATTGTGTGACTCCACTGCTTTTAC
This sequence comes from Cariama cristata, assembly GCF_000690535.1. Taxonomy (NCBI): domain Eukaryota; kingdom Metazoa; phylum Chordata; class Aves; order Cariamiformes; family Cariamidae; genus Cariama; species Cariama cristata. The sequence continues at coordinate 44,736 of NW_009615775.1, read as the reverse complement.
AGAGGAGTTCATCAGACATGGAGAGCATTGAGCTAGCATTTCCTGAGAGAGCTGATCTGGGATTTATGTATGAACTGTGTCACTACAGGTCTCCATCAGCGCTGGAAGCCAGTGAGACGAAGGGGAGGGTGAAGGCCTGTCTGCCCAGCTCCAGTGCTGCCTCCTGCAGTGGTCATCACTGATCTGCAAAACCCCATGGACTTCACATTTAAGCAGGCGTGGCATTATTCCAGCATATATAGCTATAGTTTGGTTCTGTTAACTGTTAAGCACAGAGCTTGCAAACAGCTAAGCAAGAAATATTTAGTATCAGAGACACTAAATACTTTATTTTAATTGCAACCTTTTGAACTCTCCAAAAATGTCAGGTATTGGTAATGTTATAGCAAGCAGTTGGGTTTGCAGCATGAAGAAACAATTTAGATATTTCAAGTAAACAGATCTTTTTTAAAGAAGGGCTCATGTTTCACATAGTTTCAATTTTTTTAAATTAAAGATGCTTGCAAAAAATAAAATAGAAAACCAAACCAAAACCTTGAAGCTTCCAAAAAATTTCTCTCCTCCACTCACTCCATGTTTAAAACAAAACAGCTTATTTCAGTCCACAGGGTCCACATTTCACTCCATCAGTAAAAGAAAACAGTTCCTCACAGTACCCTCCAAAGATGTCTTCAACTGCTGGTTGTAATCCATAATCAAAATGAATGACAGATCACACAGCAGGATTTTTGTTCACAGATCTCTGAAATCAGTGAATGTATCTTAACACCTCTCATCTGTATCACTTTGTCCCCGGATCTATTTGCTTGTTACAAACAGGCCTGAACACCCTTATTTAACAGATTGCTGAGCTATCCTGTTCACTTCTCTGTTCATTAATCTTCATAAAATAATATGGCAATGAGAATTGCTGGAGTTCTCCCTGTACTACCTGCTGCACTCTAGGCTCTAGTGAACAAATGGAGAGTGTCTAGTATGTGGAGAGAAAGGTTTAAGTCTGTATTCTTTTATGCATTGCAATGTCTACAGCCTCTGTCCCTATGGAAATGTAAAGCTTTGTATAGACTAATTCGCTATGCAGTGTCCATCTGAAGGCATGTTGCAGAGGAGTTAAAACAATGAAGTAAGTTACCGGTAGCACAGCGTTTTGTGGAAAGTATATATCAACCTATGCCACACGGTGAAATTCTGTTTTTACTATGCAATAGTTGCGTTAAACGTATTTCCAAAGTGATTCTCAAAACCTGTTATTTTTAGGCCAATGAAAAGAGTATTCTGTTCAGTCTTTTGCTGCAGCAAAAGCATCTGCAGTCCGCAAAACTTGATCCTGAACACAGAGATGTCACATTTGACATGCATTGAGAGTTTCACCCGTAGCAGGAAGCCTAGAAGGAGTCAGATCACCTGACTTCATGTCCTACACCTCAGAGTGGCAGAACTGCCAGTGCAAGCCCCAAAAGGATGCTCCTGAAAGAGAACCACAGTATCAGCATATGCTCTCAGTAGGCTGCCAAAGGCAGGACTCACACTCTGCATCTGAAGCACAAGCTTGGTTGGCATTAGCGTGTCACCTTGAGCATTGCTCATCACGTCACAAAATACTTGAGGTGGGAAGGCACCTCTGAAGATGATCTCGTCCAACATGCTGTTCCAAGCAGGGTCACCTACAGCAGGTTGTTCAGGGCCATGTCCTGTTGGGCTTTGAATATCTCCAAGAATGGGAGACTTCACAACCTCTCTGGGCAACCTGGGCCAGTGCTCAGTCAGCTCCACAGCAAAAAAGTTTTCTCTCACATCTAAACAGAATTTCCTGTGTTTCAGTTTGTGCCCATTGCCTTGTCCTGTCACTGGGAGCCATGGAGAATACCCTGGCTCCCTCTTCTTTAGTGCCTCCCATCAGGTATTTACCTATGCTGATAAGACGCACCCTGAGCCTTCTCCAGGCTGAACGGTCCCATCTCTCTCAGCCTCTCCTCATATGACAGGTGCTCCAGTCCCTTCATCATCTTCAGGGCCCTTTGGTGGACTTGCTCCAGTATGTCCATGTCTCTCGTACTGGTGAGCCCAGAGCTGGGCACAGCACCCCAGATGTGTCTCAGCAGTGCTGAGCAGAGGGGAAGATCACTGCCCTTGACCTGCTGGCAATGCTCTGCACAATACAGCCCAGGAGGCTGCTGGCGCGCTTTGCTGCAAGGGCACATTGCTGGCTCATGGTCATCTTGGTGTTCACCAGAACCCTCCTTTTCTGCACAGCTGCTTTCCAGCTGGTCGGCTGTAACTTGTGCTGGCACATAGCATTCCCATGGGCAGGACTTTGCATTTCACCCGGCTGAGCATCACGATATTCCTGTCAACCCATCTCTTGAAGCTGTTGAGCTTCCTCTGAACGGCAGCACAACCAATGTGGGGTACCAACCACTCCTCCAGTTTTGTATTGTCTCATTCTGAACACCGCTTTGAAACATCAGTAGCCCCAAATTAGGAAGCACAGTTGCCCATCAAGAAAAATACCTCTCACTCCTGGTACTATCTGTCTATCTGATGTGGTTTGTATCTTTACGGCAGGCAAAGGCCAGTTTGTACAGGGTGTGGCAGCGATTTCATGAACCTGAATTATTCAGATTAGGCTAGTAAAATATGGCAACACTAGAGATGTAATGAATGTTCCAACAATATATTAGTGTTAAAATTGACATGTCTTTTGTCCTAGTTTAGAGAGAGCAGTCTTCATAGACTAGGTCAGATATGGATACATTTCACACAGGAAACAGTGCTCCGGGACATAAATAATATCGACTCTCCATATTGACAGGAGGTAACAAGAGACTTGAAAAAGCACTGACTAGCCATGCCTAGTTCGAGAGAAATTACATATTGAACTGTATTGGACATGTCCTAGATGGTAGGGAGATAAAGACAACTTGCATGATATCCATCAGACCGCTCCCATACTCCCACATGTAAATGGTTGTTATTTAGCTTCTCTTTTAATTAGAAATATGACTTCAAATTAATTTCATCCTAAAAAGGCACATGAAATGGCTGACCCGTGCTCCAAAGCTACCTATTTCTCTGTAAAGGGAGGCCAGAGCAGCTAGCTCAAGTGGAGACAACTAAGACTGGACAGAATAGAAAGGCTCAGACTTCTCCAAGAACTGCTAAACACACAAAGGCTCTGGTGCAGCATGACTGACATCTTGTTAAGACAGCAATTTAGACAAGGGTGTTATCATTTTAAAATATACTTCCTATGAAATGTCTTTGTTAATGAGTGGCATTTCGCTTTGTGTGAGCTGACAGACCATCTGCTGCCCCTCAAAAACTGGAGATGAAGGTACCTGCTGAGGTGATGCCACAGGGCTACAGCCTACAGTCCTTAAATGTGGGGGAAAAGGAACATGCATTTCCAGCTGAGCCTGATGCTGACTCAGAGGCTCATATTTAAATGAGAAAATCAGAAGGAGAGAAGAGGAGGAAAAGATGCAATACTTGAAAGAAAGACAGAGGATTGTGCAACTGCAAGTGTTATTGCATATCACACTGTTGAGTGTCATACCTGAGAAAGAATTTTTCATCTTTTATGCAAACACTGAAAAGGGATATTTCACTACTTGTAAAAATATTAAGAGATATATTTAAAGGCAACAAATGCAATCAAAACTGCTCCTTTGTTGAACAAAGAAGAAAAACAAGTTTCGATTTTTACAGCTTTGCTATAAACTGATTTGATATGAAATCGTTGATCAATAATAACATCACAGGAAGCAGGATCTTTCCTACTGGTGCTCATTATGAAAGATAATATAAACTGATTCAGCTTGGTTTTGTCAATACATATCTTACATCTGCACTCAGTCTGCAATTCAGACATCCTGTGGTTTTAACATTTCAGGATACACAAAGCTGGAATTCTCCTGCTTGTTTAGGGCAGATCTTAGGCCATTGATACAGGGACATTTTGCATTTCAAAGTCTTCTGAAAATTTTTTTTTGTTGCCTTTTAAATAGATCACAAGAAGCAAATAATTATCATATTTCTGACTATTATTCCCTCCCAACATTTCCTCTCTCTCAAGCCCAGATTTACTCTGCACCTTCTTCAGGGTATACTTCGCTTGTTTGAACAAATTTAATTAATAAATGTCAATAAGTATACATGTGCTTGGTGCAACAATGTATAAGCACTGCGATTTCCTTGGAGCATTAATGTTCGTGGTATGAAAAGAACAAAAAGTTTTATGCCCTTATATGTGAAGGTTTGGGAAATGGATCCATCAATAACAGATAAATTCCAGGAATCATGAAGATATTCTTTCTAGGAAAACTCTAGTTTTATGAAATGTGTCTACTTCGGTCTTTAAATAGTTTTACTGTCAAGGTCTTGTATAATTCTAAACCCAAATTAGCAGAGCACTTAACTTCCATGCCTGTGCTGAGACCAGACCAACAATAAGCATTTTTGGAAGGATCTGGATGTGGGAGAAGTAGTTGTTATGTTTTCTACCCCCACCCTACGAAGCAATACAAATCCATCATGCAGAGTAAAAGAACAGAGATGACAGAAGATTTAGAAAGGACTTAGAAAAGAAGAAAGCAAAATCAGAGACACACAAAGCTTTGAGCAGAAGAGGGAAGAAACCACATGTTTTTGTAGATAAATGGCAGATTGGATGGGGCTGTACTTGGGGGTTCAAACTAAGAGATGCACTCCAAAAAAAATCTTCTACCACCAGAGAGAATCCAACACAAACTGCCAAAATATGCTCGAGGAAGGAAGGAAGTGAAGTCCATGAAACATGTGGAAGGCTTCATTCTCTAGATCTAGACGGTCCTGCGCCTCTATCTGTTGAGTATAAAGGAGAGGTGGTTGCAGAGTCCTGTGGAAGCAATGACAAGTATATTGCATAAGTATTTACAGGAACACTTGCAGCATGCTCCAGAGGAATTAACTTGCAACCCAGATCAGCACAGAGAGCAACACAACTAGATCTTGATGCCACCTTTTATGAACAGATGCTGATAGAGGATTTCTGTCCAAAACAAGAAGGTTCCA
>NW_009615775.1:16848-39653 GCF_000690535.1 Cariama cristata | reverse complement strand
GGAAAGAGTTGAGGCACTATGTTGGGGTATTTAAAACTCACTCTTTTCACCCATGCAGCACCTGTCAGAGCCTTGGAGTAGATGGAGAGGGTTAATGGGTTGCCAGACAGGTCTGTCTCTGGAGATGGACCAAAGCAAGCAAAGCCCCAGATGAGTGAATTGTGCATTTGTGATGCTCTGGTAACAAAACACTAGCAAGTGCCTTGTGCCCAAAGCAGGGCTTGGGCATTCAATGAGTTTGGGGAGGAAAAAAGCAAAAACTGAGGGTGTGAATGAAAGCTTCGTTTCAACCAAAGCTCTTTGATATCAAATATCACAGACTGGGGGAGGGAGGGGAAGACAGAGAAAATAAAATGAGAGGGAGGGCAGAAGAAAGCAAGGGAACAGGTGAAGTCTTGATGAGAATTTTACAGCTGAAAAGTGTCTTTAAAGCACTTCTCTGATCAGCCATTTATTAGGTAGTGTACGGCAGGACAATAGAGTCAGCTCCTGCTGTTTTAACCCACTGCCTGGGGAATGCACCTCAAGTCAAAATTTACCCATAAATGCTATATTCCCCCTTGAGAGAGGCCAGTGAGTTGCAGGAGAATATCGGCAGCATGGAGCCAGTCCAGACCCTCTCAGAGGGGCCCTGATCCTCCTCCCACAGGATCTGATGCATGGTCTCTTGGACCTTGGCCTGCGTATTTCATCCTCGCTGCTTTACAAGAAGCTATCACAGCAGCAGCATGGTCCTTCATTGAGCTGATGAACCTTAAAGACATTTTGTCCTTCGCACAGATCAAAACATATTTTGTCCAGCTAACAGGTTGATTTGACACTAAAACTGCAGCACACTACCCTTTAGACAACAGCCTGAAACTGCATCCCACCTACACCTTCATCCCTGTGTTGACTTTATGGTAGTTATGATGGTCAAAAGTGTCTGCATGTTGTCCTGTGATTTGCAGAGTTTTTCAGCTGAAAAACATGAAAAACCCCAAATTTCTCATCTTTACTGAAGGGTAGTAACAGGAGACAAAAATCTGGTCATTTTACGTACAGAAAGATACATGTAAAAACATCAGGACTCTCCCAAGGAATGCTACTATTAATACTGTTAATGTCTCCCATAGGTCATCGTCAAGCCTGGACTGTGGATTCATTTAATTTTCACGTTTACTACTAGTGTCTCAGGTAAGCTTGTACACTCTCAGTGTGGAAAAACAGCTAAGTAGAGGAGAAACACTTCTGAAATGTTGTGAAAGCACAGTATTTGACAGGTTGTCAGAAAACTTTACTGTTCTCCAAAAGGAAAGTTGTATTTTCATATATTTTCTGGATAAAAATTACTCATTTGTCTATCTGAATATTGGTAACTTTGGTATTTCCTGCAATCCCAGTTCCTAATAAACAAAAGTGGTTTTTTTCTCCTCTAATAAAAACCAAGACTTTTTCCTGTAGTTGACAGAGGACTCTTTCAGGTGTGAAGTTCTTGGTGAGAAATCAGCTCTAAATTTCATAACTAACAAGGTCAGAAGCTTTATCAGGTGCATATCAAGAGAGTTTCATAAGATTCAAAGTAGTTATGCTGCTGTATGGTAACTGAGGACATGAATTAAATTCTTGAAGGGGAAAAAATTATGCTTTGAAATTACAGCAAGATCTATTGGAGCTGTCTACAAATTAAGACACCTTCTCACAACTCACAAATAGAACAAATCTTTTAACAAGTGTTAAAAATTAATAGGGAGAGGAGAGAAGGAGATCAAAGCTAATGTAGATGCTTCAGAAAACTGTCAAAGCATCGACAGAAGAAATCTTTCAGCTTTAGTTCATAAGAAGAGACCAGAAAAGTATTTCCCTTTTGGTGGAATGAAATGGGCTTAAATTGAATAGAAGAGAATTTGAAATGAAATGTCTATAAGGAAAGAAGGCTCTTAATTCTCCTCCTACTGGGGAAAACTTGCTTGATCTGAAATCAAAAGTTGTGAACTGATCATTCACTTTCTCAGCCAAAAGAATTGTCATTCAATTGCCTGCACCACTGAAGAAAGTGGACACGTGAAATTCTTGAGCCCAAGATGCACACACTTACAGGTAGAACATGCACTTACAGCTGCAGAATTATCCCACAGGGATCAAATTATTTTGGAAAGAAGTTATTCTAACTGCAGGTCCCACCTTCCAGGCTCCTCAAGGCAGATTTTCACCACGTTTATTCCAGAATAACCTTTCTGCCACATACTGGTCATGTGCTTGCTCTTACTCCTGACACTGTTGGGTGATGGGTGCCATGGGCCATCCATTAACACCCCATCACTGCTGCTGGATAAAGTTCCCTTCTTGCCACCTTCAAAGAAAAGTATCCTCAGAGAGTGGGTCAGGTCACCAGTTCTTGGAGACAAGGAACGACTGTGACCTTGAAGTACTTTGAACAGCATAACTCAGCCTTTCAGAAATACAGTGAGGAAGAGGGAGGAATTCTTCAACCCTTCAAAACTAACCTCCAACAACCCTCAGAAATCTAAGGATGTGCAAAAAACCAGCTTGCTGACGTTGCAGCTACATGTCACGTAACACCAAACACAGAGACAACCCTTTTGTGACCACTGTGGAGACTTCAGAAATTTTATCTGGGTCAGACAATGATTAACAGAGAGTTCAAACACTTTTGTAGTCCTACAGAAGTCCAGATGTTAGATGTTGGTCCAAGGTAGCCATCTGGGCTCACATTATAGTTGGAGAGAAGCTGATGTCCTCAGTGGGAGATTTATCCCATTTTTAGACAAACATCTAAAATAGGGGACCAGTCTCCTCCTCCTGCTCTCCTCTCCCATAGGCAGAGTCTTCCATCAAACTGAAGTCGGAGTCTTAACTACTGAGAGTCTGACACTGAAAGAGAGGAATCTCACTCCACACAAATTGCTTGCCCAAGGTCACATAAGCAGCTCGCTGCAAAGACGGTTTCTAAATTCGAGTTTAGCTCAGGCACTTCTTCGTCACTGTTCCTTGGCAACAAGATAGGACACAGCTTCAGAGCTTGCATTTAGCCATCCAGCATTTGCATGCACGGCTAGCAGAGACCCCCACGCAGCCTCTGACAAGCCTTGCAGTATGCAGACAAGTCGGAGAAAGATAAGGGCAGGTCACAGAACATATCTATAATTGCTTTAAGGAAAAAAATAAAAAAGGAAAAAGAAAAAAGAAAAAAAGTTGGTTCATCTAAATTTTTCACAGCTCTCAGTATAGCAACTGTATTTTATTTCAGGTCCATCCTGCCAACAAGTATCATTTTGATTTGTATGAGCAGAACAAAGACAATTAAGCTTCCAAGAAGCCAGTATTTGGTAAAAATAGCCATGGCCTTACTTAGCAGCATACAGTATTTTTAAAGAAATTATTTAGTTTCCATCTTACAGTCAAAGGGCACTTTTTTTTTTCTGCCAGAGTTATCGACTTTTCTCTATTTTGAGACCGCTAAGGAAAAGAAAATGACAGGGAGCTAAGAGTTGTCCAACATCTTTCAAGATGTGTTGAAAAGGTAAGAGTTACTGTGTCTCTCCAAGAAAGTACCAGTAATATACTGTACAGCCCGTGTCTCTTGGACAGTTTGACAATGTCTAGCTCCACTGAACCACTTCTGATTTACACCAGCACTAAAAAGGGGAGGGGGAGAAAGAAGTCAGAGATCGTAAATCTTTTCACTGAGTGACATTTTGAAGGGCTCGTACATCACTTTGAAACTAAGGTCTAGACTCACAATACAGATGACCTGAAGAATGGCTTATATGCCCCAAAGCCTCTTCTCTTTTCCTCGGATATCATTTGCTTTAGTAGAAGATATTAACTGTTCCTACAAAGCCTGTCTCAATGGACTTACAAAGGCATTTAGAAGCCAAAGTCCCATTGACTGTAAGGCTAACAGCTCCAGGATATTTACTTAATACAATCCACTAATATTAAAGGGACAACATTTTCACAAGCTATACAACAACTTAACAGCCTGATTTTCTTTGAGCATCAAGGGAATAAGGCTTCTAAATCATTTGTGAAAACATCAGCCTTTATAGTTCATTGCTTATACTGTAGAAAAGAAGCAAAAGTTGGCAGTCCATGATCTGGCCATGCAAAGACACGGCTGTGAGCACTGGAAGAGATGTTTTTCATCGTGCACTCAGTGGCTCTGCCATGGTCTCTGAACAAGGGACAAGATGAAGCTGTGTTTTACTCAATGCAGTATATCCCCATTTCCCATTGTCTTGGAGGAAGAGTAATAAAACAGATGTGGTTCCAGCCTGCCCTAGCACATGCATTTTTCATACAACAATATCAGCTTCTTTGACTATTTGCCATACACACCTTCTCCACAGCTTAACAGTTCATACAGATCAGAAAATGAAGGCAACACCTCAGCAACGTGGCTTCTCCAGATTTCCATTGCCCAGCTTTGATTCAATATGCTTAAGACACTTGGGTAAGTCTCACTGGGCTGCTGTAAGGATGCTGAACATCATCCCATTCAGCAGCACTGTGTAAGACCTCAGTTTTCAATATGCTTTTGGGCAGAATTCAAAGTCTTCTTTAGGCTGAGATTTTGGCATCCAGACAGATCGAATGGATACCATTATAGAAAGACAGAAAGGTGCAGGACCTATTTTCAACAGAACACAAGGACTTCTATATTAAGCAGTGCTGCAACAATGTGCAGTTTTAATGAGTTAATGGTGGAGAAAGAGCTTCCAGTCTGGTAATCTTATCAATGATAAGATCTATGTCACTTAAGATTACATATCCACAGCATAGGTCTGAGCATCTGAGCAAATTGTCTGACAGTCCCATCATAGCATTTGAAGTCTAGTCAACGGAGTTTAGGGTGCAACTCATCAAGCCAAACCTAGGGGGCACTGACAAGAGTCTGTATTTGAATAGCTCTATTTCTCTTATAAAGGGATCCTAGGCTCAATTAGATTTATAACCTATAGGCATTGCAATATTTTAATGAATCCCAACCAAGTGTTCCAAACAACTAAAGTCTGATTTATTGTCTACAGAAAAGGATTAAATTTATCCAGTTTGAATGATCCAGTACGAGATCAAAATGAGGAAAGTGGGAAGTCCTCAACCACAATAGATCTCAACTACATAAGCACATATGGCTTTAAACCCAGAAAAATCCATCAGCTCAGAAGCACCAGCAATGATCAGCAGCCAGTATATCCCCACACAAGCACTGAAACTTGTGAGGTTAAAATGTGACTGGAAGTATCCATTACTCCTAACTCACACACAAGGCTGACACACTATACTTGGCCAGATGTCATATTCAAGCTCAGAAGCTTTATCTAGCGGTGATGATAAAATTACTGATCTGCTGGTGACAACTTTACTGGTCCTTAAAACTGCATTAGCAATTAACCTACTGAAATATTAAAGGTAATAGTTACAGCTCCAACACAACATACCATTACATGGTGATTCAGAGACTGAAAGCATAACTAATTATAGACTGAATTTTGCAGTAAATACATTGATAGGGCTTGAGACAATATTTAAAGGCATGTGTGGGCAGTTACAAAATAGTTCCAGAAACCTGAACAAAGACTTTTGCAGAAGATTATAAAACTAAGTCTTTGAAGAGCAGAAGTAGCATGTTAGACATGTCCTTTCCTCAAACCATATTACTACACTGTCACTTACTTAGCAATGGATTAAAGTGCTTTATACTGGAATCCTATTAGTGGCTAACACCAACGCAATACAAATTCTGTGTCTTGGAGGTGCAATGTTGCAGCTATGTCCTACTTGTAGCATTGGTAGAGATGGTAGAAAAAAATTATTTTAAAAGTACAATGAAGTTAGAATATCTCAGCACAATTTTTAAAGCATATGTCTGTTGCTACCATTTTCCCATCATATATTTCCTTGTCACTAATAGCCTCTGTTTTCAAAGCTAATAAACCCACACATATAAAAGCATTAATAATGCCAGGAAAGAGGCCAGTGAGGGTCACTTGTACTTGTTCACAAAGGCTGGGTTGTGTCATTGGGTAACATCTCGTTCCATCCTCCCTGGGGAAGGGTTAGCATTCAGCTGTCCTGCTCTAGTGGGGGACTAAGCCTTAGAAACATCACTTTATCCACTGCTTTTCTCCTTAGGTATACACTGCATCCTTTGTCCCCACAGTCCATAATTTCCCCATCCCACTCACTCCTATATATAGCAGAAAGAGAAAACAGCAAAGCAGTCTTTATTCCCAAGTCTAACCTGTGGTTGCAATCTTGCCCTGAGTTATTGCAGGGATTCAGAGATGTGCATCTATATTGATCTGGCAGAATGGCTCTAGTATTTTGCCCTGGACCTCAGGATGCAGACTTGAGCCTCTGCCCAGACTAAAAGGCAAGGTTGACACAGAAATGCACCTGCAGAACCACTAGTGCCTAGGCAAATGCAAATTAGAGCCAGTAAATTCACACCTTAGAAGATATCTTCAAAGCCTATGGTTTTATGATTAAGAGGAAGCCCGAGGTTTCTTGTCTCCCCTTTTACCAAACAACAACCCTCTGAACACAGCCCAGGTGCCCACACACAGGAGTGTAAGTCCATTTCAGCTGCCCTTTGGGATTTTGCCTTGCCACCAGCTGCTATGCCAGAGGTCTGGAGGTGTCCTTCTGGTCCTAGGTCACATCCACCAGACAAAAGTGGGTGGATACCTTGGATATCTTAAGGCATATCAAGAGGAGCTGGATGCCTATGAGTAGGTCAAAAAATCTCACTCATTGCACATTAGTCCATACCGTCAGTGGGGATTCAGTTGTACCTAAAGCAGTTGTCTCCTGTTTGGACCATCGCTCAGCTCCGCTGTCTTGATCTCTACTAATGGTAACAACATAAATCTGTGCTGCAAAAATAGGTATCCTAATGGAACATCTGAATATATGAGCTGCATCTTAGAGAACAGGGATCCCAGCCACAGCGGCTTAAAATGATCTGACAACTGATTGTTCAATTTTCTTTAGATTTTAGTATTCTGCAGATGCAGAATTTTTGAGGTTGGCTTAATATGCAGTCTTTTATTTTTCTGCAGTTGTTTACGTTCTCTTTAAACAACATTAAATCCAATGCAAACCAGAGGAGTGTCCAGATGGCCCAAGAAATTTTTGCATACAGAACCAAAGTATTCAAATCAATCCATACAACATAGTTGTTGCACCTCAAGTGCATCCTTAATAGGCTGGCAGCTAACCTCATCATGCATATCGAGGGCCACAGGCGCATCAACGTACAAATATGAACCAGGACCTTCTCCTAAGGAGATCTGAGGAGGATCAGAAGGGTGAAGTCCTCGGTATCTCAGCATGTCAAGGCAATTGCTCCAAAATGGGGTAAACCTTTTACTCTACTACAGAAAAGCTGCAATTTGCCACAACAGCAGCAACTTCTCTATGGCACAATGGAGCATCTTGCTGACTGTACATGAATATGTATCTCACTGGAGTTGCCTGTGAATCTCACCTCCTTTGGGAGGTTGTTTATGAGAATCTTGCTTAAAACCACTGAAGGAATGCTATTCTGCATTCCTTATTTGTATTTCTGGTATTATTTCTCTGTTTCATGTTTGTCAAGGTAGGGTTTTTTTAAAAAAAAAAAAAGCTCCCAAGAATCAAGTCAATCCTGATGGTATTTTCTATCAGCAGACACCTATATTACTATTTAAATTTAGCCTGAAAATAGTTTATACAGTACCTTTCTCAGAAGCATTGTCTAAGAGTCAAAGCAGACAATCTTTTATAACTTGGCTGTCTGCCATGACTACTTTCCTGATCCAGTTTCCATTTATTAATATTTATTGTTGCAGTTTTTTAGCCTCTTCACAGCAAAATACTGTATTATGAAGAGATTGGAAGTGTCATAAGAGACAAGGCAACATTACGAAGAGCAAAATGGCTCTAAATTTCCAAGCAAAATTCTACTTTCTCTAAGAAGTAGAGAAAACTATCTGATCTTGAAGCCCAATAAGAACACTCATCAGCAGATCTTGATGATTCAGCTAGGTCCTGTTTGCCAACCTATTTGAAGTTTATATTGTCAGACCAAGAGGGGAAAGGTTTATTCCCAGAGAGTCTTCTTTAGAGTTTCTACAAACAATATTCTACAGCTGAAATAAAATGATGACACTTGGGACTATAAGTACTGATGCTATTACTTCAGAAATGCAACTGCATCAGTTTTTTGTGGTGTACCAAGTAGAATCATAGAATCATTATGGTCGGAAGAGACCTCAAAGATCATCAAATCCAACCGTGTACCTGATGCCACCATGCCCGCTAAACCCACTAAACCATGTATCAAAGCGCCACATGTAAACATTTTTTGAACACCTCCAGGGATTGCTCAAACAATCTCTGGTTGCAAGGATGGGTAGCAAAGGTAGTTCATACCAATTTATAGGTGGACAACTTGCTGCGGGTAGAAGCATTTTAGGAGGTGTACAATGATTTTGCTGATCTTGTAACATGAATAAATAATAAAGATCTGTGACAACTACATTCAGGACAAATGTTCACAACTAAATGCACATGTTTATGTTTTTTTAGTTATAATTCTGTTTAAAAATTAAAGAATAGCTCATTAGCTGGTAAACCACATTTTATTTCCATCTAATTTATGAGTCCTGAGGTGTTTGGACAGGGCTTAACATGACCAAAAAAAAATGTTATATGCAACATCCTTTGATTTGCTTTTGGTGTGGTACATGAAATAGTCTCTTTATTTTAGAAAGCTTTTTCTTTGTGAATCAACATCATTAGCAATCAAAGATAGAGCTATGAGCATTAAATGCGAATGTTTGAACTTCTATATTTTGCATGTCATTAATAAACAGCCTGGCAGAGTTTGGTCATAAAGTTTACTTTGAAAGTTCCTATTGCTGTTACAGCTTGAGTCATGGTAGCAACGGTGAGACTCTTGACTCCAACTAATGAATGGTTTTAGGGAGCTAGAAATCACATCTAGCATGGTGAGCAGCAGCCTGGGGCTTGCCTGTTGTGGCATGAACCTCTGCTCACACAAGTCTTCCTTGGTGAGGAGGCAGAGTTTGAAGCCACCCCAGCAAGATCTCCCTTTTCCGCTATATGTTCATCTTTGTGCACAGGTCAGCTACCCATTTTATTTCTCCTCTCCCTCATTACTGGATTAGTGGACTGCCAACATACCTAGAACACTGGAGATGTGCAAAGTGGTCCTGCGAAAAGGACATTGAGCCTGTTTACAAAACCAGAAGATACTGAGGGGTGGAGGAGACTGCCCTAGGGCATACAGAAAATGTATGCCAGTGCTTGAGAACAGGTCCTCAAAATTCCAGTCTAGTATACGGAGGCTTAGAAACTAAGGAGGAAGAACAGGGAGTTGTCATTGGATTTGTTTGGGAAAGCAAAAGTAAAATACCTTGTACAATACAGACAGAGCCAGAGGGGCCAAAAAATCAAACATCAAGTCAAACAAAACTACTTACCTTCGCTAGTCATGTTTTCTACCTCTAAACTTCATGATCTGGATGGTTATTTTCATCATCTCAGTGGGTTGCAAAAATCAGCAGAGCGACACAAACCAAACTGACAACTGGGGAAAGTAACTCTGATCCCTTTGATTAAAAATAATCAATAATGCAGTGTGAAAGCCTTCAGCAGGTAGGAAGGGCTGACGACTCAGGGGGCACAATGGAAAAGGCCGAGCAAGCGAAACGCAGAGCAGCCTTCCCCTCCTCTCCCGCTCCCGCCAGCGAGTAGAGCAGGGACACGGCTGTGGCTCGCAGGCGGGCGCAGTAACTCCACCGAATATTGCAATCTATAGTTCACTAACCCCAAATGATTACTGCACTCCTCTCATGCGTTTAGTAATTTTCTGTCCTGATTCAGCGGGATTCAAGTGGGCAACCCAAAAGAAACAAAACTCTTTAGCCCTGCTCAGAAAAATTAATAAAAAGGTGAAATCACAGCCCCCTGCTTCCCCTCATAATTTTTAATGTCATGTTGGAGAGCTGGTTTTAAAACCTCTTTCAGATCTAGCAACAAGAGTAGCTAACTCACTGATCCTCTGTGAAATGGCATCATTGTTAGAGAGGCAGTTCGAGACAACATCCAAAAAAAACGGCCAGCGGACAACTTCAGCACACACTTGTGCCCTGGCTCAGAAAGGTGCTGAGGGCCAGGCTGAGCCCCTAAGATCGCTCTGGTGCTCCCACACCTTGCAGAATCCCTAAAATCCCTGCTGTGGTCAAGCAGTTAGCATGACATTAAGACAAAGACATTTCTTCAAAGAGAATAAACCCACATGAGAACTAAGAGCTCCAGGAATTTGCACAGGCAGAATTTTGCTGGTGAAGCAGGCAAAGTTGAAATTGTATAGTTTTTCCTTTATTTTCATTTCAGGAGGAAAAGTGGGTGGGATTTTTTGGGAGGCTGCCCCCAAGGAATCCCAAAACCTATTTTTTTTGTTGTTGGTTGGCTGTTTCTTTTTTTCATTTAATGGAAAAATGTGAATTTTTTTCATTTCATATCCCCAAGCCAGCCCCCTAGTTTAGCCCAAGGCCAGAATGCGACAGTGAACAGACTCTTAATTGTTCAAATATTCACTGTATGAAGCAAATTTTTATATTAATATTTTATACAGGTAATTCTTAAGTAAATTGCTACTGTCCACAGAATCTGCTCTATCCAGATGATGCCACCAGTGTTGGCCACTAGAAATTATGGAAATAACACTGGTCTTCCCAGCACAAGGTGGATGGTTTATTTGTGGTTTAATATCATGTCCTGTTTTTACTGCAGGTAGCAGCATTTTCTGCTGTTGACACTGCAATCCAGATGAGTTTTAATTCTGTTCAGCTGCACAAACATATGCACGTGTTCCTCCAGTAGTCAGCAACAAAAGCAAAACAGACTCAACTTCTATAAGCATCAAACAGCCCACATACTTGAGGTACATAAAAATGTTTGGCACAGTACAAAATTTATAGCAACCCTTTTAGTGCAAGATGCATCACAGCAAAATCTTGATTTGACTAAGTGTTTGATATTCTCATGCAGCCATTACTGCTAACAGGATTCATAAGTCACATTCCTTTAGCATATGTAACTTTAAAGGAAATCATTCACTTTGTATTTAAACCTTACTATAAATTTTCCCAGAGGAAAACCTGCAAAGGATGCAGTCATTCTTACCAGCCAAGGGAGGGAAATGTCAATTTACAATGATCTAAAAGATCTGGACTCAAGGATGAAAAGGAAATAATAAATTTTTTCACCATATTTGCAAAGTTTCTGTTACAATAAAGCTCCTGCCTCCAACAAGAATCTAGGTGCCATACTAATGCAAACACAGTAGCAGTGTGGTAGCATATAGATGCAGGACTGTGAGCAAGGGAATAAGTTTTAGATGATCCCAGCTGATTATCGGGATGTGGGAAGGGAGATAGCAGTGAATTCCTAGCAGGAGGCTGACTCCTGTTTATAAGGTGAAAAGAAAGCAAATCCAACTACCACTGCGAGTGATGCCCCATCCTGTGCTAAAAACTTAGGCACACCTTCAAAATATGACATTTCTGTTTTCTTAGACAGTTGCACAAATAGTGCAATAAGGAATGATAAGACCATCTTAACCATTAGAGTTGAAGCAGTTGAGGTTGCTGTTCCTCAGCTGACACCTAGGAGTTAAATTTTATCTGCTGCAAAGCAAAGGAAAATCAATTCACCCAAACCGTCAAGGAAGAGTACAAAGAGCAGAAGGGGAGCATACACACAGCTGGCTACTGCATCTCAGCTGGGATGCAGGTACCACCTACACCGGCCTGATCCCTTGGATGGCAAAGATCACCCCACAGGATGCCATTCCACATTCCCTGCAGGCTTAATTTTCAGCTACAGTTATCTCAACTTCTGTCCTGTGAAGGCTTTTTTTTCCCCACAGCTTAAAGAGACTGTTTTTAAGACAGACAGAGACATCCTAGGACAAGAGAGCCACCAATTTCTGCTTTCCAGTAAAGCCCTTCACACTCCTAAGGGAAACTTCTGGTGGGAAACATTCCCCAAAACTGGAGAACATAATATCAATTTGTAGAAGCAAAATTAAAATTTGTTTCAGCAGTGGCTTGTATCTTGAGACACTTTGCATTAGGTTTTAGATGAGAGTATTGACAAAATCCAACTTAACCCAAAGTGGGATTTAAAGATCTAATACTACCTCTCTTGTACCCATTAATTTAGGACTCACTACAGCTCGTACTTGCTGCTTACCAGCAGGACACCTTCAGATAATTTGATTCTGGCAATAACATAACACTTTTTCTAATCACAGCAGACTCCCCCAACAGATGTTGTGCTCTGGAAGCCCTTGCTATGGTTTCTCGCACTGTGGTGCCTTTGAAATGCTGAGCTCATAGCTGCCACGTACAGCACTACTTTATGTGAAGCTTTGAACGTTTCTCTGAGGGGAAGTTGTCTTCTGATTTAGACTGGCAGAAACAGAATTGAATCTAATATAGCTGAAGTAGAAGAGACGCGAGGGAGAGAAAACTTGTTTCTTCCCACAGGGAGGTCCTTCCAGCCCACTGCCTGGGGGAATGAGGAACTAGTTCCCTAGGATTGCTCACCTATTTTTGGAGATCCAATGGGAATCACAAGCCACAGTTTGTTAACACACAAAATAAGCTGAGCAGTGCTGCAGAGGGCCAAAACAACTTTAAAGGCTTCTGATGAATGTATGTTGTCACCTGCAGGTGATGTCTTCAGAGGAATGAGGTGTCACCAGAGCTGCTACTCGGCAGCTGCTGTCTGAATGGCTACTAGGTGCCGTCAACCAGCCAAGCACCCCCAAACACATTGCTCTGTTTTCTGTGGAGATTTTGCCCCCGAGAAAGGAAATATCCATCATTGACCCTCCTAAGCCTGTGGGGACATGAGCTTTCAGAAGGGGCCCATGTCTAAGTGTCCCAAAACACACTACCCTCTCCTGCTAGGACCACAAGGAAAGGAAGGATCCAGAAGGGAAGTATTTCTGCTGAATCTGTCCCTATGTCTCCTGGTTTGGGAAGTACTCAGTTGAGTGACAGGAGTTCTGTGGTCCATATCCCTGCTCTCTGGATGAGTCTTTGTCTAGCCCCTGCTGTACATAAACACAAATGTGCTGCAGGAGCTGCATCTGGACTCTTCCTGCATCCCCATTCCCAAACAGGTACCGCAGCCTCTTGCCTCCACTGCTACAGTCTCCTAGTCCTCCATACTATTGGAAGGAAAGCAGTTCCACATATTTCAGTCATTTTTAGGAATTGCAAAGTGATAAGTATCCAATGAAGAATAATTTTGACCTTTTTATTTGTATAAATGTTTAAATTTGTCATTGGAGTTTCATTTTTAAGCATGTGAATTAAACAGTGATAGAAAACTCATTTTGTTGACACTTTGTGTTAAGAGGAACTGAACACTTCAGCCAGTCAGTGACTAATATCCAAGACCATTTTCTCCAAGGCTGGTTTATTTATCTGTAGTACAGTGCAATTAAGACAAAAAGCCACGACTCAGGCAAAGGAGCAGCAGTGAGACCACAATAGTGCTGAGTCAGCAGATATACCTCACAGGGAGATGCTCAACCTGCTCCTTGCAAGATCTGGGATCCCAGCTTCTTGCTGCCTCCATATCTGTGCAAGTTTCCAGCTCCCTTTAATCACAATGCAGTCTCCTCTGCACATCCTTCTCTATCAGGCTGTCTCCTAATTTCTTGTGTGCTTCCCAACATGTCCCAGGCTCAGCCAGAGCTTTGCACTACACGTGCTGTGAGACTGCAACCTTCCCCACCGCCAAACAACTCAGCAAGTACAAATCAAACCTGAAGATGAATCTTTATGCAATAAGCACATCCAAAAGCTTGTTACATGAATCAGAGAAAGATACTGGGAATAAGGAAAAGGAGAGGGAAGGAGAGGAGAGAGGGGAGAGGGGAGGGGAAGGGAGAAAGGAAGGGAGAAGGGAAGGGAGAAGGGAAGGGAGAAGGGAAGGGAGAAGGGAAGGGAGAAGGGAAGAGAAGAGAAGGGAAGAGAAGGGAAGAGAAGGGAAGAGAGAAAAGACCCACAAGAATACACAAGCAACAGTGTGAAATGTCTTGCCTTCTGATCTTGTAATCTCTCCACATTAAACAGCCCAACTAGACCTCAACAAGAAGTTACATGGATAAAATTAACCATACATTGTGCTGTAGCCAGATTTCTGTTTGCGTTTATCACAGAGCACACAGCATGGCTGTGACTAAATGTCTCATGGAGGAAACAGTTCCTCTCCCTATTTCTAATGTTTAACAGCCTTAACATAGTCAGATTTACAGTTTCTCCTGTGTTGTACCTCTGTTTCTTTCTAACTTGGTGGTTTTTTTCAGACAGCAATAGAGATCTGAAAGAAATCTTGAATAGAACCAAACTGATCTGCAGTGCACTGCCCCCCATTTTCTTAGATTTGATTCCATCTCCCCTCCCCTGCATCCCTTCTGCAGCATCTTTAGCCCCTCGCTTGGTCCTTCACTTAAGCTGCCACCCGAGTTACATGCTGTAACCATCGGTCATGATATCTTTTACATACGATTAGACTATTACCCTTAGATACACTGAAATAATGAGTGCAAGCGTTCAGTCTTGGGAAGACACAGGGGATCCTTTTAGATTATGCTGAGTGCCACGTACAAGCAATGGTTTGCGAGAAGGGAACAAGTGGCAACAAAATGGACCTTGGTTTCTCTGGGTGCCTAGAGAGCTGACTTTTCCTGTGAGCCAGGCACTGGTTTAAGAAATGATTACTCAAAATGTCACTTGCAACAGAGCTACATGCAGATTCTATATCACTAATTTTTCTTTTCTTTGAAGCTGAATGCAAAGCCCTGGACAATCATTGCCGCTTCATAGTGAGTTTAACTAATGTGCTAAAAAGCCACTGCTGTCAAAAAGAAGGGCAGCAACATAAAATGGAGCCACTAACCTCCAGCCATTGAAGTTACTGGTCACATTTGCTTTTATTTCAGCATGAGAAGATTCATCTAGAGTTTTCTCAGAAGAAGAATCTTAGAAGCCAGTCATAGGGTAAAATTAACACCTGCTGATTGATCAAGATTTTAGTGATTGCATTTCCTAAAAGTAATGACAGTGAAAAAAAAAAAAAAAAAAAAAAGCAGCACATTTCTGTTTTCCCATCTGTTCAGAATTCATTGCTGTGGTTTCTATCTCTATTTTTTATTTAAATTGTCTTTACCCTAGAGAAAATATTTCCTTTGATATTACAGTTGACCTTTCAGGTCCACTCCACATAAAATTTTTCTCCTAAAGAAGGTTTCCATCTCTACAAAAAAGAATGGAAAAATAAATCCAACTCTTTTCCTTTAATCCTAGCTACATTCTACACTCAAATCCACATTTTACGTTTTCGCAACAAGCTTTCCTATATTAAACAATGACTCTACAGGAATAAGCCACTCCTTTTGAAAACTTGTTTCTTACTCACTCACTGGATCCCTGTAAGATTTTGGCTTAGCTAACTGTAAATTATCTTTTAATGAATCCACCTTCTGAGTATTAGGGATGGTAGTGATACTTCTGATAGGGAACACATGAGGAGGAAAATTCTCACTTGGGTATTTAGGATCATACTGTATAAACAATTACAGCATTCAATGCCTGCAGAAAATCAAGTGGCAAATCAGCAGTGAATATCAATTATACATCTGCTGCATCGCAGAGGCAGATGGCACTTTAATTGTACATCCGAAACATTATGGACAGTTTTCCCCACCACAGCCTCATTGAAATAATGGCTTTAGCACCTAAAAATATCAAGGTAAGGTATGTGTGCAATGACTCACCTAAGAATTTATTTCAGTTTGAAAACAAATATTCTACCAGTAAATCAATAATAATCCTCAAGATTCATAGCTCATATGCAGCAACCATTCTGTCTTGATCTAGGTAAAAACTTTTATTGATGAAAAACAGTAAGGCGACCGTACAGATCACACCTCTTGGCTCAGAGTGTGAAATTGTCAAAGAGTTTGAAGATCAATGAGCCAAATTCTTTTGATTGCATCTGTAGAAATTTGAAATGTCACGGAGATAAGCAGAATAATATGGATTTACACTCTCCTCTCAGCTTGGTCTGAAGAGAAGAAAGATCGAATCCTTCTCCCTTGGACCGGAATGGTTTTCTGCAACGGGGGAAGTTTTATGGAACCTAACTGGGCTCAACTACAGCTACTGACCATGGAGAAATCAATTGACACCAGTCTACATGCGAAAGAATGACTCTGGCTACCCAAAGACAGTTGTGTTAATGTACAAATACCAGAAGTGTTGTGAATGCTTACTGGCAGCCCAGAATACACAGGTGATAATTGCCTGATTCCTAAGAACTCATCGGCCAGATTGGATGGGGCTTTGAGCAACCTGGTCTAGTGGAAAATGTCAGGGTTGGAACTAGATGATCTTTAAGGCCCCTTCCAACACAAACCATTCTGTGATCCTATGATTCTATGATTAATTAAAGATTATTAAAAATTAAATCTGACTGCTCTCTTATTCAGAGATGACTATATATTATTCTGTTTGCATAGGCTTTGGCAATTAAGCCCCCCTTGCTTTATTATACATGGACAATAATGAAGATTTCAAATAGGATTTGTTCCTTACTCACATTATGTACAAAACTGTTGGCTTCTTCATTTGTCCCCATGGTCATACAGTCTTAAAATGTCCAGGAACTCTCTGACATCAGTTTACATTTCATCAAGCAAGGCAGTAGCACTCATTTCCTCCTCTCCTCCCCAAATATATTTGGGGCTAGTCATAACAGACACATTTTATTTGCAGTGTGAGCACAGATGCATTTTCTTCAGAGAAATGTAGAAAGTTAATGACTGAAACCTGTATTTGGAAGTAGTATCTCAGGTAAATCACTACACAGAGACAAATCAAACAGAAACATTCAAAACATGATTTATATCCAAGACACCAGGCACCTCTGGACCTTGCAGCTAAGGTTTAACTCCTACCAGTGAATCAAAGCTCTCAGGGAAATGTCACATGGATGATTCTTTATTTAGCTTTTCAAGTTTAAACCGTGCATCCAAAAATGAGAAACTTCCTAAAATGACCTAAGCACTACTTGACGAAAGAAGTTTAGGAGTAAAACTGATGAAATAATGGGTCAAAATATTCTCACAACACAAAAACATTTATGTTGAAACCAATGTGAGCAGCATGTTTAGGTTTTTTTCTTCTTGCAACGCAGCGGACAGCAGAGACTGCATCTGGTATTAAATACAAAGGAGGAAGAGAATTCAAGAAGAGCAATCAGTAGAGGACTCCGAACAAATAAGCCTTTGCTTATATACTGTAGTAAGGATGGTGACAAAATGAGTTTCTATATTGATCAAGAGGCCAATACAGCTCTCTTCACACAGAATTATTTAACTCCGGGCTCCAAAACAACATTTCAAAGTGGGGGAAAAAAGTCACTGCTAGGAACTTCAGCAAGTTACAAAACTTTCCCATCATTTTTCTTGTGCCATCACTATAACTTCTGCTGTCTGTAATTTTGTCCATTTAGAGCTGAAGTGCTTCCTCACAATCTCATTAAAGCCAGTAGTCTCAGAATACTGATTCAAGGACCTTTGACCGTGTGAAATACTCACCGTATTTTATACATACGATTAGATAAAACAACATTCAACATAGAGCTGTATTTAATACAGTAAATAAGTGCTATTATTATTAATATATTGTTAAAGGAAGGTATTGAAAAAAACGTTATTCATTATTTTGGTTTCATTACCACTTTCTTTGTCTTTAACTAGAAAATAAGGAATTCTCAACCACACCAGTCTGCCAGGGGAGAAAATATGATTAATCCTTCTTAGAATTGTCATTTTTTAATTTTAGTCTTCAGTAGAAATATCACCCTGCTGCTCTGGGGACTCTGACCTACAGAGCAGTATGAGGAACAGCACAAAAGCAAATCTCCCTCTAGCTCCTGCTTGATCTGGAAGTTAGAAGCCCCTCTGGAGTCAGTAGGATAACTAGAACAAAGACTAGTTTTCAAGAGAAGGCTGATTTTGGTCCATCACCGAAATCTTGGAAACTCAATCCAAGCCTGAGATATCAGGACACAAGCACTGGTCCACCATGTAGCAACAACTGCCCCATCTACCCCACAATCACCTACCCAGTGTCCATACCTTGCTGCTAAAGAAGTCAATATGAAGGATCTGTTCGTTTTTTGCTCAGTGGTCGTCCAACCCCATAGTATTGCCAGTAAGAACACAACCTGTGCCAATCCTTCAGGAAAGCCAATGTTTTTGGCCACGTAAAGCTAGATGATCATCTTCTCAAACACTTCGATTAATTGGTCTTTGGTTTTAAGAAAGTGGGAGAACTCTAATCCCCTGAAAATCAATGTAAATGAAGAATAATTGAGAAGAGCTTTTGCTCCCAGATCTCTGAAACGAGACCAGAACAGGGAAAATATGCTTTTGAAAAACTCATGCCAACTCTTTTCTATTACAATAGCTTATATAACAGCGGTAATAATGACCTTCACCAGACATTTCCTTGCGTACTAATGACCTGGGGTTAATGGCCCGTGGCATAGTTTTATGCAGTCAACTATCACAGCCAGCAATTAATTATCAGGAGATACAATGTGCTTTGACCACTATGGCTCAATTAGCCTCATATTATTCAAAAATGAAAAACATTTCAATCTTATTTACTGTGAAGCTGTCCCAGATTTTACTTTAGTCTATTAGACTAAAAAAAGCTTGAACCTATATTAAGCCAAACATATGGTCTACAGCACTCCTCCATTAACTTCACACAAATTATCGAGAGTCAAAGCCGAGTGTCTTGCAATATGAGGATTATCACAGCCTGCCCACGGGCAGAAGAGAAAAATAGAATAGAAAAATATTATGGAGGAAGGCTCTGTGTGAATTCTGCTTCTGCACTAGCAAAACCTCCCTAAAAAAAATTTTCAGCTCTCTGGTGGCTGTAAACAGACCGAGAGAAGGGAGGGCAGCGAAGGACACACTGCAGACAACAACACTTCATTGGCAAGAGATGGGCAGTGTGTGTTGGGTCAAGGACAGGAAGGGAAAGGGATATTCTGTTTTTTACCAAATTGTGTGGTGCTCCAATAGCTCTGTAATTGATTGACAAAGAATATTAGAGTAGATTATTTTGGCACCCAGCTTTATGCTCTCCCAGTTTACTTCCATTCATTAAGTTTTATTATTTCAGCAAGGCTTTTGCAACATGCCCTGGAAACAAAGCACCTTGGGCTCATTGTTCCTGGTCAGTTGTT
The DNA here is from genome assembly GCF_000690535.1 of Cariama cristata. Taxonomy (NCBI): domain Eukaryota; kingdom Metazoa; phylum Chordata; class Aves; order Cariamiformes; family Cariamidae; genus Cariama; species Cariama cristata. The sequence goes on along the minus strand of NW_009615775.1, from coordinate 20,288 downwards.
GGTATTTCAGCATGATTAGTAGTGTTTTGAAGACCTGAAAAACCAACGCCAGGCACTAGAACTAGCACTAGGAGGTACTGGCTTTAATTTGGGGATTACCATCTTTAATCCCATCAATGATGTAAAAAACTGGTAAGATTTTGTATGTAGATCCATTCCTCTAAATAGATTTCTGGCATTCACTATGACTTTTGTTTCCATAAAATACAGATAGACATTTCTGTGGGTCTCTTCATATCTCATACTGCACTGCCTTCCCAAGGCTTTGGAAATGCCACTTGGTCCCAGGCATTGCTGTTAGACAAGTGTATGCTAACAGAGCTCTCAGTAGGACTACCTAATACGCTATGACCCTTCAAAAAGGCAAGCAAGAAACCTCGCTTCACGTGCTTTGAGAGTTTCAGCTTCAGGCCAACCGAAGAATTCATTTAAACAAGAAAATTTATATTACTTGAAGGTGATGATGGGTCCAGGCTAGTTTGGTACTGAATGCCATTTAAACCTGTTTGTGAAATGACCGATTTCAACTGACTTCTGAAAGTATCTGTGCTTGTTGATATTTAAAAGTAGAGAGAACTAAGACACGCAGAGGTAAAACGGATGCATCGCCTAGAAGGGTGCAAGGGAGACTTTTACCCAAAGTTTGCCAGTGATGGCATGGGTAGAAGCACCCATTCCCTGGCAGCATTTACAGTGGCCGTCAAGAGCCAAGGATGGCACGCTAGCCTGGGAAAGCCTAAAACTTGGTCCAGTCCCTCTGACTGACCCCATATCCATCTGATGGCTTCTGCTTTCAGCGAGACATACGAAATTGCATTGGACCAGGCTCCCCAGGGAGGTGGTGGACTCACCCCCCCTGGAGGTGTTCAAAAAACATTTAGATGTGGTGCTTCAAGACATAGTTTAGTGGGCATGGTGGCATTGGGTAGAAGATTGCACTTGATGATCTTTGAGGTCTCTTCCAACCATAATGATTCTAAATGAAGTGGTCGTCGCTGCTGTTGGCAGATTCCATGAGTGCCCGCAGGACTGGCCACTTAAGCACAACAGCTATAGGCATCAAATCTCAAAAATCTGCATTTTGATGGTATGTACCGAGGAAGGATCCATGCGGGGCTTTTGTACGTCTCTGAGCCTTGATGCACTAATCACCCTAGCCTGTCAGAGGGTTGGATCATTGCCATGCTGAGAAATTACGAGTGCAGTAATTATGAAAGTATGACATTCATAACCAGAAGGCAAAGAATTGAAAAATTGCAATTGCCCAATGCTACAAGTCCTTCCTGTGTATTAGTAGCTATTCATAGCTTTGCGTTTTAATTGTGCTAATTACAGCATTTTTAATATTTTATTTTGGTTTAGGGATAGCAGTCAAGTTTTTGAATGCATTTTATTTTTAAAAAGTCAGAATGACATTATTCTTTTATACATTGTCAAAAGGAGTTGTCGTACTTCGTGATCTTTTCAATCTGTTAATATGTTACTTTCCTCCCAATTGTAGAAAGGTTCCAATTAATCATAATGATCATTTACTCAAGTGCCCACTAATTCTCTTCTACAAATAGCAATGCTCTATAGCATCATAAAAAAAAAATTAAAAAAAAATAAAATCAATGGCCATATCTTTGATGAGATAATTTTATCAGTCATTCAGAATTAGCAGCTGGAATAAAAGGCACTAGCCATATTCATAATTAAAAAAAAAAAAAAAAAAAGATAATAAACTAGTAATCCCTCTTACTCCTATTTTAAAGTGTAGTAATAAATGGGAGAATTCAGATGTGCAAACATTATGGTCTGCTGCTTCTACAGCATGTCCATGCAGAGGGACAAGGAAAAGAAAATTGATGGTGTGCGCTAGAGCAGAATTGAAGGGATAATGATTTTGTAGTCCTGCAGCTCAGATGAGTAAAAGGTGACATCCACCACAGGGAAGCCAATAGCTCATTCAGCTGAATTAAATCACTGTGTTCAAAGTCTTACTGCAAGTTTATGGAGGCATATAGTAAAGTTCAGATACAATTCAGTGCTACAGAGGAACTTATCAACAAGAAATGGCTAAATTCCTAGTCCACCACAGCAAGCAGCCAAAAAGCACCGAGCAGGAATTTGCTCCTCTCACCCCATCCTCGGAAAGAGCGACCAGCACAGCTCAGCTATTTGCTGCTCATGAAGCCCATTAGTAAATTACTGCCTGGCTGGAGCGAGGAAGGAGCCAGGGAGGAAGGGAGGTTCCCGCCGGCACAGCTCCTCCCCAGCGACCTCTGGGTGCCGCAGCACATTGTCATCTCCTGCCCAGACCTCCTGGGAAGGCTGCGGATGGAGCCCACACATCTGCACGGTGGAAATATCTGCAAAAGGAGCATGGAGAGGGCTGCATAATCACCTCCTCTCACTGTTCAAGTGTCCCCACGGACCTCATTTTGGGCATGAAGCTGAAGAGGGCCAGATGTCAGCAGAGCAGCCAATTCCATTCCCAAGCAACGCTGCATACACTCAGACCCGTGTATCGGTCACGCACTGCTGACACGTCACACTGCTTCATCATCAGATGAGAGCTGCATTAACCTCTACCCCGTGCAATGGCAATGAGTGGGTTTTGTTTCTGCGGAAGGAGTGTGCCAAACGTAGCTTGCCTTCCAGGTCAACATGGTTTGTAGATGAGGTGGCAGCAAGGAGGTTTGAATGTCAAGGGCTTTTACATACTGTCAACATAGAGATAATTTAAGCCTGAGATGGAGGCAGAAAATGACCGCATCCTTCCACTGTAACCTTGCTGCTCCCAAAGGCTTTAATATGATCCTCCTAGATGAGCTGTGCTGCTGCAATCTGTCTAGAGGTTTGAGTGGGATAGAACATAGCTTTATGGGGCGGGCGGGGGGGATCAGTCTTTGGTCTAAATGGGGCTTAGAAGCTCTATATCTTTTTAATCAGTTACCAAATTTGCCTTTACAAGGGCAGACTTCAGCCATAAAAACTTAGCAAACATGTCAAATAATTTATGAAACATGCAGAACTTTGTCAAGTCCAACACCTCAGAAGCCAACTAAGCAGGGCAGAGCCACAGCATTCAGTAAGGATACAGTTAAATCTCAAAGTGTGTTTTAAGGGCAATCCTAAAGAGTTCAGTGCTATGTTTCAGAAGAAAGATCAGATCAAGGAGATTCATGTTGTTTTGAGGACTCCAGTGTAGCTTTGCTTGCGGAATGGAAGGATGATTCAGGTGAACCCTCTTTAAAAGGAAGACTGGAAGCACAGCAGCAAACTGGGATTTTCAGTGGACAATGCCACTTAGATGCCAATTATTTATATCAAGGTTTAGAAACTGAGTAGTTTTCATATGTCTTCCTGTTGCAGGTGTCTGCCTTAGACATCCACTGCAATGCCTTCAACCCAGTAGAACAAGGAAACATCGAGGCTGGCAGCCCCAATGGTGGGCT
>NW_009615775.1:10135-16817 GCF_000690535.1 Cariama cristata | reverse complement strand
ATGGGTGGGCTGTTTAGCCAGTTTCTCACTCTTCATCCTGGGCATTGTGACCACCACGGCCCTAGTCAATGCTCCAGATTACCTGTTGGCAGCCTTTTTTCCCTTGAACTACAGAGGTAACTGAATCCTATGTAGTGAAGATCACCTAGGATCTCTCACATGCGCCTCTATTCCAGCCTCAGTTTGAATGCAACTTAGGCACAAAATAATGAATTTCAGAGTGTGAAGGCATCACACAGTCCCCCAAAATGAAAGATGCTCCTCCAAACACAAGCAGTTACCATTAATGTACAAGTGTACTTGTTTTCTAAATAGTGCATTGTTATTTCTTCGAGGAAAGCTTCTATATATACAGACCAGAGAGAGCAAAGCTGGATTATAAATATGGAAAAAAACTTCAATTTGATGGAGGGGGTGAGAGGAGCTAGCTTTTCTGGAAACAGAAAGCCATACTCCTCTTCCCTACCATTTCAAGACTAATTGGTATACACTGAGCTGTATACCTTGCTCATCTGAACCTCCACTGTCACTTAACACAGATTAATTAGTGTTAGTGTTATGACCTACAGTAGTTTGAAGGTCAAGTCCCTAAGATCTATTTTCTTGAGATGCAGTAATGCTGTCTCAAGAGACACCAGGTATCATAACTTATTGTGCTGTTAAGGTCTGTACAATCAATATGTCTGCAGCTTTAAATTTTTACAATATACTAATAAGATAGACATAAAATCCTACTGGTATTGCACTTACTCCCATCAGCATTAATGATCTTAACACAGCAGGTGTTATCATTCCTAACAAGACATGGTATTTGCTATTTCATGCTTAGATGCTCCCTCCTCTTGGTTCACAGAAGCTGAGGAAGCTCTGTCTTAATGATTCGATAATGCCACAGGCAGAGCCACTTTGGGCACAGATCAACCCAATTTCCTCCATGCTGAACCAGACAACGTCCCTCATTTGCTGTGATCTCTGGAGCAAGGTAGAGGCAGGACTCCTACAGACCAGGCACCATCCAGATTCGTTTATAACACTAGTCATTTACCAGAATGGACAAGTTGCAGTTATATTTGCATATTGCAGTCTTTGTACTAAAACAATATCTTTATGCCAGGAAAACATATGTTTAAGACTGAAATTCTCCTTCATTGAGCCTTTTCCCTGGCCTGGGAGAAAAAGAAAAAAAGAAAAAAATCACTAAGAACAGGGGGAAAAAAAAACCCACCTGAGTATTAAACAGGTTAGAATACAAGACCAAAATAAAACCAGATTCAATTTAGATTAATTCATTGTATGGCAAATATTTTTTTCACTAAACTAAAGTAGGACCTGTCCACCTAAGGCTGCAGGTTTAACGAGATTCTCCGGTGTGCTAAAGGCTGCACGAGCAATGTCCATCTTCCCCCTGACCTGCTGTTGGGGAGCTGCTTTAGGCCATGTCAGCTCCATGTCCTGGGTAGCATTTACCAGGCCCAGATAAGTCATCGTGAGCTGTCGTCATGGCTGGCACCCAGAAGTGCCTCGCAGTCTCATGTGCAGCTCTCTCTGCTGGGGCATACTGATGCTAGGTACTGAAGTCCTACAGATGGTCCTTCTATAGGAAGGAAACTCCATCCCCTGGAGATGTCCATCTTTCTTAATTAGCCAGAAAGGAGTTTGGGATGAGCAAACTCCTGATTTGGGTCACTCAGTTCAGTGCATCAAATTCCAGGGAAGTCATTTAAAACTCTGTACCTTGGTTTCTTTACCTGCAGCACAAAGTGCTTTGAGGTACCCCGTTGAGAAGGAGATATTTTCAGACTGAGTGTGATGCAGCACTGCCAAATGCTGCTGGTGATTAGGTCTCATAAAAAGTAGATGGTTGGATGCACATTCTGCATCCTATTGCAGGGGAAATGCAGTACTGAAATACTCCTCATTGCTGCAAGAAAACTCTTTCAGTGGAGAAAGCCCATCAAAGTATTAAAAGTTACTTCTGTGGAGTTCCCAAAGACATCTAATCCTTTAATCTCTGGAGGATGGCAGTTTTAGAAGAGATGCCATTATAACTGCTCGTTGTGGGATGAATTATGCAAGAATTCATTATTGATTCAAGGGGAGCCTACTCAAGCATGCAATCAAAGCCAAGGTAGAGCAAAGGGGAAAGGACGCGGTTTCTAAAGTTAACTGAACTGATTCACAACCTGAGAAAAATATAAGGCAAAAGGAGCAGTTTGCAAAGTGGAACATTTTATATACCAAATCACCTTTTCCACACCCATAACCAGCCTCCAAGGCCATCCCAAAGCAGAGCCCAAAGACTTACCCGACTTCTCTTGCAACCCAGAAATATATCCCTACCACCACTACCCCAACCATCCATGGGGTCAAAGGCAGGAACCCCTTTGGCTGTGGACCCCCAACCCAACCCAGCCCATCCATGTGGGGTTGGGAGACCACAACAACCCTGCCCAGGGCTGTACCTAAGGTGAGGAGACCCAAGGGGTCCACGTTATGGGTCAGTGCTGTAGAAACACCTGATCCACCTCAAAATGACAACTAGGGCAAGGCCATGTAGTCACAGAAAACCATGTTTTAAGAGAGAAATTTGTGGGCAGCTTGCCACTGTACCAGGGTTTGACAAGGTCTGTTCAAGGAGTACAGAGATCAGGGAAGGAGACCTTTAACTTAAGAAGGTAGTGAAACTAAATGGATATACAGCTCAAACAATGACACAGGGGTGACAGGCACCCATCAATTTATCTTCGAAAGAAAAATAGAAGGAGGCCATTAAAAAAAACAGGAAGGCCAGAGGTAAGCAAGAGGAAATAAAATGAACTTACACAGCAAGTCAGTCACTGGCAAATATAAAACAAACCATGCGGAGGCTTAATAGCATGTTTAACATTTTGAGTAATGGACATAAAATTAGCTTTTCTCAACATGACCTTTGTTAACAACCTTAGGCACTACAGGGCTATTGTCCTGCAGCATTCCCTTTACTAAACTCATCATGTTTCTGAGTGCTAGGGACCAGTTCCTAATATAATCAGAAGAGGTATTAGTAATGATAATTATATAAATGTATGTATAATGCATATATATCTATGCATACACACACATGCACATACACATGCTCTTTGCTTATAACAACCCTCCAGCAGAAATGTTACAGTGACAATTAGGCAGAAAAACATCCAGCAGAGATCTTATACCAAAACCATCCCTGATGCTGCTGCCTAGAAAACGGCAACAAGAGTAAGAGGGGGGGGGGAGAAAAAAAAAGAAAAAAAAAAAAAAAAAAAAATCAGTAAAGTTAAACAACTCTCTAATATCCCACCACAAGTGTTTATTTTAATTGCAGCAAGATAATGGCATGTTTCTGGACTCAGCCACGTGTTTTGCTAAATAATCTTCTTTATAAAATTATAAATACACAGAACTTTGAGAAGTAGGTCAGTGGCTCAACATGTTGTAGCAAATAGCTCAGATAAATTCTAGTCATTACCCTGTGGTCTGCAGTCAGTAGCAGGTCTGACATGCTCTGCAGTTAGTCAAATGGCGATTCGCTGCATTAGAGGACCATTCCCCAAATGATACAACATCTGAGTACCTGGTCACATCTAACAATATGCCTCTCGACTGACAGAGAAATCAAGCTCTCCCTTTCATCATTTAAGTTGTCTCACAATCAGCAAGGGCAAAAGCAGGAGAAAGCAGAAGGACGTGAGAATTCAAGAAACTGATATAATGAACAAAATGAAAAACTACAGCTCAGGATAAACTCCGAATGCAAGTGTCAGCTCTGCCAGAAAGGTGATTTCAGAATCCTGCTTTGAACATTGGTCCAGATGCATTAAAACCCATCGTGGGAGGAATGTCTCTGTGCAAGCACCAGATGAGACGTCTGCAAAGTTCCCCACGACCTGTAAAAGCCAAGATCACGCAAAATCCTCCTGTGGATTTGGTACCCTGAATCCATGTGGTGTAGCTCCCCTTGCCCACCCCCCCTTCCCAAACGGATTTCAGCAAGGACTTACCATCAGCAAGCTCAAAGCAGATTCAGGAGCACGCTGCACAGCCATCTCCTCTCTTCCTACATACAAATCCTCCCCACGACTCGGTCAGCCCTCGGCCCTCCGTCACAGCAAAGCATCCACAGAGCCCACAGCTAACTGCAGGGAGAGAAACCCCAAATCAGGGTCGGAGAGCATTTGCAAGAGGAGGAGAGGATGGATGAGGGGGTGGGGAGGAGAGGAGGGAAGGAAATAACCTTCTCAGCCAGGGAAAGAAGCTTAAGCTAGGCCAAATTTTACACTAGAGAGAAGAGGAAAATGAAATGGAGAGCCTGCTGGAGAAACAAGATATCAGGAACTGCAGGATATTTAAAGCTCAGGCACATGCTGCCACAGCGAACAGCAGCAACACAGGACACGTATCAAACACCTACATGACAGGTTAGGTCCAAGCCATCCTCCCCCTGCCCCAGCACATGGACTATAATAAATTGCTTTTAATTGCCACTCTCCTTCCTCCACCTAAATAAATGCCTAGGTAGCATAAAACTGCCATACCCCTGACTCTGCATCTTCCTCCCTGCCCTGGCGATGCTAGTGCAGAAACAATGTCAAATATCGCAACGTACCGCTTCCAACAGGGTCAAATCTCTTCTCTCTTCTTGCAAAGCCCTGCTTCGCCTGGTTTTGAGAGCAGACGCCTGCATAATACAGACATGAGCAACGAGAGGAGCCAGAACCAGGAAGCACTCGGCGTTCACTTGAGAGCAGCAATTACCTTTATCATATTCAAGCGAGAGCTGGGTTACGCACTGACCCTTTTCACCTTAACCCCCCTCCCTAAAAGAAAGTCTTTTCCTCCTCCTCCTCCTCTCCAAATGGACTCAGTTCCCTGTGGAGCTAACACACTTCCTAGAAACATGTAATTACACAGGCTGTTGTGTTAGCGCTCTGATCACGCTGCCTGTACCGCATGGAAACGGCAGGCAGGCAGCCCCCCCTTCCCTCCCTTCGTAAGGTGACATGCTGCAGTCCCCCGCCAAGCTCCCGCAGCTTGGGGGGCCGAAGACGGCTAATTGTGAAAATGCGGCCGGTTAAGACACAAAGACAAATTAGCCTTGAAAATAAGCCCCTTGTCTAAACGTTAGCTGTAAATGGAAGATGGCTTTCTGAAAGCCTTTAAAAATAAATGGAGCATCCTGGTAGGAAGGCCAGTACTCTCACACAGATGTGCACTGACAGACTTGCAGGACCCCTGTTTTGTGGGGCTCAAAAACCTTCTGGACTTCAGTGTATCAACTCTCACGTCTCCCCTCTGAACAAGCAGATTTTTGGCTTCCTTTCCTAAAATGTTAGGTTTCACATAATGACAATGTCTGTTCATCTTCCAACTCCCACCTGCACATTCTCTCCCCATCTCCATGATTTTGGAACCCAATTAAAAGTTTCAGACAAATTCAACCAGAGTTGAATTCTCTGACACACGTCATTCCTGCAACTTTTATAGAAATTGGCACCAGGATAGAAAAGGGAATCAAATTACTGTCTCCATGAAGGCAGCAGCAGTAATTCAGCCCTTGTGTTCTGCAAGCTACATCTGGCAGGTCAGCTCTGGTGCGTCCCACACTGGAGTACTGATTTGCCCAACCTCTCATTGCTCATCTATCACCATGATTTAGTCAAGGGGACACAGAGACATGGGAGATTGCAGACATTGCCCTAGGAAAGTCATTCAGGACATCTGTGGCAGATCTGTGCCTCCCAGCACACTGCTCCTGAGCTGGAGGACTGCCCTTCTTGTAAGGCATGTATAGCATATGACATATAGAAAAGCTTGGGTTTTTTCATGTAAATACATACACCAATGAAATCCCCCTGCCCTGCAAGCTGCCGCACCAAGCCTGGGTGTTGCATGGTGATGGCAGGGGCTTCCTTCCCCCAGCAGGCTCTCCACCAAGGTGTGGGACAGGGAAGACACTGGTACACGGAGCAGACCCTTCTCAAGAGAAAGTGTAGACTCACTCATGGTCACACAGGAAGGCATTTTCTGGGGTCCTCCCTCCTTGGTTTTGGGTTACAGGCATCAACACTCAAGGAGAGTCCCTTGTGTCACACTCGGGGGTGGCATTTACCACATTGTTTCTGAGACCTGACCTCCTTCACCGCAGTGAGCATAGCTCCTGTGAAAGCACACTTATGCCAGCAGCAAGGCTTATCTCCACCCTTGGATGCGAGTCATCTCCATTGATGGAGAAAAGGGTCCAGCTTCTCCAATGTACTAAGGTACCCGAGCACCCAAGAGCTCTGTACTTCAGGGACTTGCTTCAATCAGAGCAGAGAGCTGAGGTAGATTTTCACAGTACTTTCTAACCACAGGGCCCATCTTGGCTGTCTGCAGTGGGTTAGTCTTCCCCTCACAGTCATCTGAACCTATAAGCTATCATACAAGGTGATCTGCACTCTTCCCTCCGGAGAGATTTGTCTTCATCCCTGAAGATGAACTAGCTGTTGACTGTTATAAGGAATGGAGAAGCAGGCTACTTAAGTGTCTCTTGAAAGGTGAAAATATGCAAAATGAAAGATGAAGGTAAGTTTTAAAAAACATCTCAAGGCATCAAATTATAAAATATGTAACTAAATCTTTTTCAACAGTACCATGACAAATAACCTAAGGCTATTACATTTTT
>NW_009615775.1:0-10120 GCF_000690535.1 Cariama cristata | reverse complement strand
GTCTGAAGTACCATAAGGAGGTGGTTGCAGAAACAGTACATTCAGTAACTCTCAGGTCTGACAAGCAAGGTTTCTCCTTTGCCAAGTGATGTTAAGGAACCAGCCTATCCCTACATTTTTGAACTCGGCTAAAATGAAGAATCTGGAAGTGTGAATGTTTCTTCCACCTCTAGCTCCTGAATTCACTCTACAGTTGAGCAGGGTAAAATCCCAGTCAAACACTAGTAGCTAGTTATGATTTGTGATGTCCTTGAAATAATTCTAGGGTTTTCCTGAGCTTTGCAAGTCTCAGGGTAATGATGATATGTGGGGAGCCATCTGTGCACAAGTATATGATCTATGGCCTCAAGGTACACTTGCAAACTTACCTACAGGTTTTCCACTCTATTGTTTAGGTGAATAAATTTCATACAGCAAAAGAGAAAAAAAAAAATTAGAGCATTATTCACTGCAGGTTGTCAAGAGATAAGAACAATTTTTAAAAGGAGCTTACTGGATAGGTGGTTAAAGCTACAGACTTGAGATTTAAACTACAGACTTGTGGTTTCGTTTCAAGGCCTGAAGTTATGACATCAGCAAAAGAAAAGAGTTTATTAACTGTCTTCCCCCCTCTCTTTTTTTTTTCCTCCCCTTTTTCCTCTTGTACTTTAAGAGAGACAGGTGCTACAATTGGTTAATAAAGTAATTGCTTACAATCACTCAAAGAAAACCTATTATGGCAAATTCTGGATCGATAGAAAAATTGATAACTGTAAGAAGACATAAAGAACTTGCAGATTGGTATATGCAGAGGGATCCTCCAATTCCAATGTTAACACTGGCAGTGCTTTGACAGGGATAAGACAAGCATAGATATGCCATGCCATGGCGGGTCAGCATTGTTAGAGCTGGTGGTTGCTGGGGCTGCGATTTGAGGTTCTGGTAATGCAATGTGGTAGGAAACCCCCCTGCTAAAAGCACATTGTATTGACTGTTCATGGATATATAGAACCTGGTAGGCACTTGTCCTCAACAGGACACATGGCTTTGGAAGGCGGCTTTATTAATGGTATGAACAAAGGTAATACAGAGCTCAGGGTTAATTGCAAAACTTGATTTCAACTGGTACAGAGCTTATATTTCTCACTAAATTTATTTCCTGTTTTTTTTCTTCAGTGAGCAAACTGGAGCTCTAGTTCTCAGTGAAGTGAAAGTAGATTTCCCATGTATGGCTACCACATATATTTTAACCACTAAATATCAAAGTCCTTCCTCCAGTCACCTGTGACATTTCTGAGAGATCAAAAATCCTGATATGAATTTTGATTTGCCTTCTGGCATCACAGCTGTTTGAGTGAAAGGTTGTCTAGTGATATGACAACTGCCAGGAGGTCACTTATTTAAGCAAAGGTGTGTACAAAGAAAATTATTTGATCAAGAGGAGTTAAAGTCTTTACCTCAATTTGCAAGGACTTAATAAAAGTCCTACTATTGTTTTGGCAGGAAAATAATCAATTAAAGTTGATGGCACTACCATAAACAATAATGTCACCAGAACCACATCCATTTACAAGACCCTCACCCATCCAAGAAACCAATGGAGAAATCAACAAGCATCTCCGGAACTCGAGATATGTCAAAGTTTATGCCATGCCTGTAAATGTTTAACCTTAAATTTAAAGGACAATGAGCTTTCAGTGGTGTGAAAAGAATAGATGATGTGAGATTATGAAAAGCTGTCTGAGTTTATTGAATTTCCTTCAGCCATTCATGTATTCCTCATGCATCTCAACTGTTTACTGGAACCTGGGTAACTGGTTTCAACTATGTTAGTCACAGGTAGCAAATTTGCATTACAAATGGCCATGGCAGAAGTGCTTCTGCTTTAATTCACAAAGGAGGAACCACTTCATACAACAAACTGTAACAAAACAAAACAGCTGGGATGTCTAAGACACCTAACCAAGCTATAGAGAACAACACAAAGAGAAATATTCACATAATTCAAACAGACAAATTTAGGACCTACATTTTGCTTGTAGCATATCCCCAAAGAAAATAAAAACCTGATGCCAACAAGTAAATTATTCATCGTGAATTATTCACTCAGCTTTAAAAAAGATCTGGAAGGAACTTATTGCATTAGCTCTTCTCCTTACCTTCCTATGCTGCCTTCCATCAACCCAATCGCTCTAAAAATCACTTGTCATGCCCCACAAACAGATCCCAACAGGGTTGGGACTGTTTCTTTTGAAAACTGTTTTAGAGGCTTTTGATAATTGTAATTACCATGATAAGGATGATTGTCCAAGCTGCCAAAGAAATACTATATAGGAAGAGAAACATTGTTCCTAGAGCCAACAGACTGTCAAATGAAGCCACCATGTGTGGATGTATGAAGGGAAGGATGTCTGGTCAGCCTCTTCCTCCACCACCACTCTCTGGAGATGGAAGTTAGTGAAGGGTTCCCTACCAAGTGTTTGGGAAAATACTGCCTTTCTTTCCTCAATGAGGTAGTACTAGAGAAAACATTGCTAGAAATCTGTCCAGATTAGGTGGATACCTAGACTATGACACCGGCTAAGAGAAGGATTAATCTCAAACTCATCTCTAATTTCCAGTTCAGCTGTTGACTGACACATTTCCCTTGCCTTGCTTATTTTGGAAATTTTTCACTGAGAAAACAGTGCTGTTCATGAGTGGTATAAACCAGAAGCTCTGTCTCCATCTGAGTGCTTCTCTGATTGAACCTCTTTGAAACACTTGTCTAGAGTTGTGCAAGCCACCCACAGGCGGCTCATTGCTAAGCAGTCCAACTCCCAAGATGACTTACTTCTGAACACTAATTAGCTTTGATAGGCACTGCTTTGGAATAATCAGAGTCTAGAAATCTCTTCTTATTGTAAGGACAAGGGTGAGATAGCACAGACCTTTCCTGGTATACCACCACAGCTAGAGGCAGAGGTATTTCTTGGACCCTCTGAAGACACTTCTTTGTGATGGTTGCTATCACTGGAGAACAAATACCCTTGCAAGGAAAGGTCATTGCACATCTCTTCCACAACTGTGAGGGTGAGTCCTCGCAAAGCAAAAAGACTTATCCAGAGTCCCCTAGCAGAGAGTTGCTTGGGCCAGGAAGAGAACTGAGGCTTCTTGTGGCCTCCGTGCCAACAGCAAGGCAATGCCCAGCCTTAGAACACTTTCAAGAGCCCTAAGCAGGCCAGAAAAAGCTCTTGTATATAATCATGAGAATTGGAGTGTCCAGAGGGAGTTATGCCAGTAGCAAGAGTTCAAAGTAACGGGTTTACAGAAGTATACCATAGGCACATACAAGAAATATGTGTTGGAAGTGGAGTGACTTCCCATCAGAAGCGATGAATGGACTCTGACATACGAGCAGACCTATTGCCCTTATGCAAAGCCAGCTGCCTTAGGTGCTACTGCCTCTCAATTTTGAGATGAGGTTGGTCTACTTTTATCTGCCTCTGAATGTGAGAAAGACTCCAGGTGTCTCTTCAGTCTGTGCTGTGCAAGATTTCGGGACTCCCAGCAGTCTGCACCTGATATCTGGGAGGTAAAGCATCTCCTGCTGAGCTCTGGTCAGTGGGAGCTGACACCCAGCAGCACCTCTTGCATCTCCCATCCATCAGTACCACCTTTCTGTTCTGGACAGCCTTGGACGTGAATTATTGCTGTCCTGAACAAGGCAAGTTTAACCAGACATAGCATCTCCTGTCATCCGTGAGCGGTTCTTTCAGCCCACAGCTGGGCTGACATCTGTAACTGCATGGCATTCACCCATCTCAGACTTATCTATGACTTTTGTCTGAGCTCCCCTTCCTCTGCATAACCCCATCCAGTTATCATAGCCCACACCAAGCAAGACAGAAGAGCCCGGTTCCCAGAAAAAACTCTGAACTTCCTCTACTTCATGAAACAGCCTGTGGCATTTAAACCTGTGGCAAGAAAAGATGTAGATTAAAAGAAAAACCTAATATTAAAGTATTCCAAAAGCTGACCTCCAACGTTCTTCCACCTTATATTCTAACTAATTTAGCATGTGAGAATTTAACACTAACGGTGCACTGGGACAGCCTTAATTTAAAAAAAACCTGAAGGTTAATAACTAGAAAATAAACATGTCATAACTCAAAGTATGACTTAATAGTGGCATAGTAATTAACATTCAATAACCATCTTAATTTGAAAGCCCTGCATTTCATATTATGATTGTTTAATATTAATTTGACATTTATAAGATGATGGCCTCGGACTCAGATATGATGAATCCAGCTGAACACAGAGGCCCAATACAGGGTGTGGAGTCTGCAAGTGTGCATCCCTGCTGCAGTTAATATCATTTCCTGAAAATGCCTTCCCCAGTGCTGTTGCATGATCTATTAGGTTATACTTGTGCTGTGTGACCTAATTTGCACCCATGCAAGTGTAATCTTAGTGAAATGAAGCAACATTTTAAAACTGATTCCATTTTCAATTCATTTTTTTTTTCTTCTACTACTAATTCAAAAGAGTCTGGGGGAGCCATCTCTCATCAACAAGATTAGTTCCTCTTCTACCATCAACCTCCGCATAGCTGCACCGAAAAACTCAGTAGGTTTTGTTTTACTGTGCGTTTTTAACTTCCAATCTACATTTATTCATAACCAGCTCTTAATCTTTGTGTTGACACTATATTTCAACTGAAGTAACTCTGGCTCCTAAACATTTATCTCCAGATGTATTTGAGATAACCAAATTTCTTCTGAGCCTTTGTTGTGCCCTCTATGGGTTTTCTAGCAGTCTGCCAAGGAAAAGACTGTCTCTTTCCATTAGAAAGGCTTTGCTACTCACACCAACTAGGATTTATCTTCCCTCAACAGCATTGACGCATACCATCTACGTTATTTCAGGTAAGACGTGACATTTTCGCTACACTATGTCACATGTTTATGCATATCAGACAATTGCCTTTTCCTCTGGGCAAGGCTTGAGCATTAGAATCCTTTTCTTCTCAGTGCATCTCATTATACACTCACTCGCCTCTTAAATATGTTCAGGTTAATGCATTGCAGCCATCTTTAGGCCCAGCCAAGTCCCATTAAAAAAATCACGACACAAACAGGGATGAGTACTTACGTACAAGACTACATGTAAGTGGGTAGGGATTATGGAGGGTCTGGAACTTCCAGTCTTTGCCTTGTATTTGACCTTTTGAAACTTCTGTAACAAAAACCTCAGCATAACAAGTAGACCAGTTTTCAATGCCTGGAAAGTGAAGGTTTGCAGGCTCTACACTTTGAACTCAAATCCCATGGGTCCTTTTAGGGCAGCACTATAAGAGTTACCTATATTCTCAAAGAGAGTCTATAATGCAACCAGGAACTGGATGTTCATTTCTTCAGTCGCACCTATGCTCTCCCTGTGAAAACCCTTTCTTCTCCTCACAGAGCTTCTGTCTTTCAGCCTCAGAACAGCTTCTGCAGTGTGGACTTCATACAGATTTTGTACGGCTGGATATTAAGTAAAGTGACTTCTGCTACATAATGCCTTAGGGCAGAAAGTCAGAGAGGTTAAAGCAAATAATACCTACCTGAATGTGAGTGTTACTGAGAGCAGTCTGTTCTCAGCTCTGTCCTTAGACCAGGAGTCACCTAACCTAGTAAAAACATTTTATGAGTAAGATGTCTAGCCAAAGACAGCCAATTAAGGCTCCTTCGCCAGTCAATGAACTAATATGTGCATCTCCAGAGGGTAGGTTACACATCCCATTAATCTTCAAATGGGACGAGTGCTCTCTGGAGAGCCTGGACTCTCTCCATTGGTTACTACAGGATCCTAAATGACAATTTTAACATTGTCAGCAATTCTCAGCTTGAGCATCAGCCTTGGGAGCTACCCTGAACTACCAGTGTTGCTGGTTGCATGTGCTGTGAGCATCTCCGCTCAGGCCTTCCAGCCTGAGCCAGGAAGTACCACTCCAGTGCTGGGTGTGCATTTGAGGATGCATGAAAACCACAGGCTCAGAGTGAGTCCCAGGTCCTGGAGCCTGCTGACCACTCAGGATGCTCCCAGTGTCAGTTCCATCTTCCAGAGGCCACCTGCCCTCCCTTAGGTTTACCCTTTCCTTCTGCCACAACCTGAGGCAAGCCCAGAAAGAGACAGCAGTGATTCTTACGGAAGTTCCCTTAGATGAACACAAAAACCATATCGAGAGCTGTGGCAAGGATGGGGTACCCAAAGAGGCAGGTCATCTGCCTTGTGCTGAGGAATAAAAAAAGCAGACTCACATGTGAAAGTCAGCACAGACATCCACTGTTGATCTCTTCGTCAAAATTATTTGTTTGCACCACAGTTGCATTTTGGATATTCAGCAGAGATTTAGATGACCCTGTGGTGTTACACATTGTACGTATACCTTAGTAGATCAGGGAAGTTATTATCAACTATTAGTTACCACTCCCACTTCAGATCAAATCATGAGCGCTCATCTGCTTCAGAGCAAAGCCTGGGCTTAAAGAAGAGGAAAGTGATAAATACTTTCACAATCTGTTCATCTGGTTTCCAGCATAGCACTGTAACCTCTCAAACTATCATGGCTATTTCAGCAGTGATTGCTGTGGCATTGCTCACACTGAAGAGTCAACAAATCCACGGTGAGATGGAGGAACTAACAGTGGTGTAAGAAAGTGAAAAAAGATTTACACTCACAGCAGTAAGCTGCAAAGGTTTTCTGCATTTAGAATATTTACAGCATTCTATATATTAATGCTTGCCAGAGCAAGTTATGAAAGCGTTAAGAGTTTATCATTCAGTTGCTCTTTCATAACGTTACCAGAGTAACAGTGTTATATTTTATAGAAGTCAATTTTAAAATAAAAAAGAAAATTAGTTTTATTCAGTTATGAATTACTATTACAAGTAACTAATTTATAGGAATAGTAATAAAAGCAGAACTGTGTTCACTAGGTAACATCTACAGTTCTGGAAGAGTAAGGCCATTAATAAACAGAAGTGAGTGCAGAATTTTAAGTACCCTTCCTTAGTCCAGAAATATGTTCTGTGAAAACCTCACATGAGGAAGTGAGCAATTCAGCTCAGTCCATTAATTGCCTAAATATCATGGCTGGTAATCTGCAAATTAGATTATAAAACCACATTGCATATAAACAAATGCTAAGATAGATTGCCTCTGCTTTCTCAGCAATTAGTTTGCACAACAGTTACTGTATTTTATGCTTAACAGTATTAAAGAGCCAACAGTGATTTCACTGTAAAGCAGCTTCATAATGAATATTGGTTTTATGAAATCTAAGTCCAGTCATTACATGTTTCTGGTTGCCCATACAACTCAATTTTGAAAGACACTTCTGGTCTCCACTTTATCTAATCAGATCCTCCCTACAACGTCTCTGGGCAGCCAGGAGTTGGCATTCCAGGCCCATGTAGGGACATCGTATGTTCAGTTGTCCCCAGATGTGTGGTTTTTTTTTTTCCTTGCCAGGAACATAAACTGGTGGGATATTGAGAAGTTACTACATCAGCCAGGGATTTCTAGACATGTGGTGCTTCTGACAAGCGAGGTAGACAGATAATGGCTCTGGCTGGGATGTCCTACACCTAGAAAACAAGGGTGACCATTGGAGAAATGGTTACTGGTATCAGTCTGCAACTGGGAAGGCCATTTCCCAGCCCTTCTACAGCTGTAACTTATTGCAAGGGAAATACTGGCTTTTCCCCCTCCCCATTTTGGGCTTTGTCATTAAAGTATCAAGCTCCTCTTCCTCACCATCTCTCAATCACTAGTTACCAGCTCCTACCTCAGGTGCGGGCCAGAGAGGTGACAGCTATCAGATGCTAGCATAGCACAGGGATGACAACAGAGAGCTCGACATCTCAAACCACATAAGCACAAGGGACACGGGGATGTGTTTAAGCTCTCTCCTGGGAACCTGGTACTGCCAAATGGTGGGCCAGCACACCCCACAGTGCTGAGCAGTGAGGAGATGGGAAGCTCTTCCATCCCCTTGTCCTCAGAGATTTTGGCATCCAACCAAGCTGATGTGGTACCAGAGGAGTCTGCAACCCAAAAGCCCCTGCTGGGCTCAGGCATCCTGGCTGCTCTTTCAGAAACTCCAAAAGTGGAAGAAGGTACAGATGAGAGATACTCAAAGGGCAATTGCCTCAGTCAAGCACCAAGAGGCTGGGACATCCCCAACCAGTGTGGGACACCATGGCCTGGTGCCCACAGTGGATCAAGGGAGTTCAAACTCCTGTGACTCTGTAGTAACCCAACCAAGCTGTCTGCAGGACTTGCGCTTCTTGGCAGTGCTCAGCCACCCACAGCTACCTGCAGATGTTGTGTCACGCTGCCTTGCAGAGCACGGGCACAGCATCTTGCAGTTACAACTCCAAGGGACCCTTCCGATTTCAACAACTGCAGAACAGCAAGGAGTTTGTCTCCAGTCTTTATCACTCCAAAGAAGTACCTCAAATCAAACATCTTGTCTCTGAGGCACTACAGAGGCACTGCGCCTCCTTTAGAAGGCATCTTATACGTTATTCTAGTATGTTCTGGGTGCTATCTCCCATCGAGTTTCTAGAAAACGTTTAATAGCAGCAACAGCATGGAGCTGCACTTCATCTTCCTAAAGCAAGTATGGCAAAACTTGCATTTTGAGGCACGCTGATAGCACAACACTTGGCTCCATACACACATATAATTCTGATGCTTTACAGTGTTATTCTTTTGCACTTTTTTTCCTTAATTTTCCAGATTCAAACATAGTATTAATACACCAATTCTCCCCCCTCTCAGACACAACTCTTTGGTTTGCAGAGTATTGTAAACCTTGCACCAGCAGTTTAAACATGCCACATTGCTTACACAGACAGCTGTAAAACCCCACTTCATTCCTTCCAAAGCAAATAAATGTAAACCAATATTTTATTCTGCATTTTCAGCAATGCTGGGTGTCTAAATTAGAGTCCGCTGAGCTCAGTAGATTTTCCTACTGAAATTAAGGAGGATTTAGATCAACTTCTAGCTGAGAACATATATTTCAGCTCTTCTACACACACACAAGTAGCTGGTAACTCAGAGATGTGGATTTTACTTGGAGTGCTTTCTCTTGGATAAGCAAATGCCTATTAATTTCTGCAAGATGTTGCCACTCGGGGAAGTACATGCTTGAGCTGAGGGTGTTATCTCGCCTATTAATTTCTGCAAGATGTTGCCACTTGGGGAAGTACATGCTTGAGCTGAGGGCAACGTTATCTTCTTGACATTGCACAGTCCCAGTGCTACAACGCCTAAGTGCTCAGATATGCAAAGGCCATGCTGAGATGCAATATTCAGACTGTGAATTTTGCACCATTATCACAACTTGACAGCTCTCATTTCCCCAACGTCCTCAGCAGAACATGAAGTGGCACAGGTAGGAGCATGAAAGAGCAGTGCCTTTAGAGTGGTCATTAACGAAATACATAGTCAAATCTTAAAAAAATATATGGTGCTAGCTTCGGTCTGTGTCAGTAGGGAATGACACTCCGTTTGCATGGCTAACACATGAGATTTTTAGAAAAGAACAGGAATATTTGTAATTGCATTTCTTTGAGATCCCAAGAGGCAGTGCTTCAACATAGTCTCTCCAAGGACCTCAGCACATGGTTTAGGAGATCCCAGCTGGACTCCATTCTCAGAAGTGCAACTGCTCTTCCTTCTCAGTGGAGGTCTATACTGTTGCTCTTGTGCTCAATGTGTCTCTGAGGTCCCCACTACCCTCCTGGTCCACGTAATGCATGAGACCATCAGGGCAAACCCAGGGTCACAGGCAACAGCCCAATTCACCCAACACTCTCCTGTGCAGAGCATGTCTCCAGCCCCTCAAGGTAGATGCATCTCAATTGTCTTACTTGGGTCTAGTGACAGAGTCACTCTCTTGGCCTGTGGTGCTTACTAATCTGAGCAGGCAGTGCACAAGTCATGTATGGCTACATTTGGTCTTCCCCTATTTGAACACCTTATGGCTCCATGCAGGAGCCAACACAGAGACAACACACTGTGGGAGACTTATTTAGGTATGACAGACAGCTTTTCATAACCTGTTTAAAAAACAAGCAAATAAACAACCAAACCCCACAC
>NW_009615774.1:810-17753 GCF_000690535.1 Cariama cristata | reverse complement strand
ATCTCAGAATCCCCAAAGGAAAATCTTGCGTTGTTCACGGCAGGAATAAAACACCAAGTGAATTTTTCTCAGCACATATATGATCCGGGCTGAGGCAGAACTAACATTGGACCTAAAACTCCTTGTAGAGCGGATCTTTGTCTTATCCTGACAGGGATCCAATATTCATGAACACGCTCAGTTGTGGTATCACAAACAAATAGGATTTCTGGTAAAATAAACATACGGAATAGGTTTTACAGAGCTCGTTTCATAAAGCAGACCAAGCAGCAAACTCGGAAGGGCTGCCAGCTTCACTCTGAGACGGACAGCGGGGCCATGCTGAATTCCAGGTGGGAACATTTGGCTGCCACGATCAGCAAGCTCTTCTCCCCACAGCCTCAGTTTCTCCTCTCAGAAGACCCAATGTCATATGTTTTCTGTGTTTTCGCAGAAGACAGAACAACAGAGTAAGGCAAGTTTGCCAGCTGAACGTCCGCTTGGATAACATCCCCCGACAATCACTGCCTGCTCAATAAGCCCTGGGGTGCCATCACTGGAGTCATCCCGAAACGCAGTCTCTGTGGTCTCATAGCCCTGCCGGGAACCAAGCTCCGGGGATGTAAACGTGTGGGAGAAATGGTGCACCTTGGGGAAGCACTGCGCCTGGGGAACCTGTTTGGTGGTGCTGTGAAGGAACTGCCAAGGAAAATTGAGATCTACAGCTTTCAGTCCTGGCCCCTTCTGTGTGGGATCCCTACGCAATGGCTCTCCTTTAGGTTCCTGGGCTCTGGCAAGGTTGAGGGTTAGGTGTTAGAGCAAGTGCAGAATGGTGCTGTCGGTGGGGCTGCGAAGGGGTTGCCAACGGAAGGTGAGGGAGAGCAACTGCTTTCGCTCCCGGTTCCTTCTGTGTGGGAACGTTTGCTGGAGGTTTGGGGTGCAGCCCTGGAGTCGAGATGGCCTCCCTGGGAAGGACCAGCCAGCCCACTCTGCTCCAGCAAATACTGGGATTTGGAAGGAAACAAACACGCTCAATACATGTCAGGAAAAGTAATTGCGTTCTTTAAAAGTTGCAAAATCGTGAAAGTCATTCAAATTAAAGCGTATGTGTTGGTCTCAGGGCAGAATGGCACTCACTTTGAAATGAGTACTTTTTAACTTTGGCTGCTTTCAAGAGCCCAGAGCTTGAATATCTGGTGCTCTGTTTGATTTCAGCATGATAACAGCAGGAAGACGGCTCCGTTCCTAAAGGAGGCCGTGGCGTGTCAGACTGCAGTGGTGTCAGTATGAAGTCTCTTCGTTGAACTAGTACGAGTTGGGATTCATACACGTTTCCCTTGTGGGCAGACCCACCCAGCCACACACTCCTGCCTGCTGCAATTTCCAGGATGAAGGCTCCAAAGCACACAAACACATGACTGAAACCAAGCCTGGACACCACAGACTAAGCCTCTCCCTTACCCTTAAGATCACGCAACGTCAATGAAAAAAAAAAACAAACCGAAACATATTGGTCAGAATTTTCCCTTCTAGTTTTCTGTGCCTAGTGATGCAATTTTAAGATGTTATTCTTTCAGAGAGAAACACAAAGCCTAGAAGAAAGCAAGAGGAGGAGAAGGAAGATGGATTTAGTTCTATTAATGTTAACAGAGGGAGAAAGAAAACAAAAGAATAAATCACTACAAGCCCAGTTACACCCCCAGATTGAGAAGCATTCATATCTACGTATTTTTAGCCATAGCAGGTAGGAATGTAATTTGGACAGTTATAAGAAGGCAATTAATAGCTTAAAAAGAGAAAATTATGTTTTTCATTACGCACAAAGGCAACCTAAATGTCTTGTTAGGTCTTTTTTTTTTTTTTTTAATCTTCCAGGTGCCTTTTACCTTTGAAATATTAAAAAAAAATAAACCAAAGTTGCTTTTTGCTCATTCTACCAAGAGTTTCGTACATATCCGAGTCCCCAGTCGGCATTTTTGTCTATGCATGAAATCAGGAGGGAATCGGTCAGCTGGAACGGAGATTGGGGTTAATTATTTTGTTCTCCAAATAATTGTGCAAGCTGTCATGAATTAGGGAGCACCAAGATAGAGTGCTTACTTTGACATGACTCTAAGCTCCCTGCAGCTAACCTTAGTAAAGACACGAGAAGTATTAGCAAAGGTAAGTCAATTTTTCCCCCACAACTGACATATTTTTAATTTCAAAAAAATAACGACTATCACCAGCACAGACCACATGTGGTTGGTGCGATAAGACCTCCCTAGTAATTAATTCTGATCCTTGTAATCCAAAGAAATCAAAATAATCAATGACAGGTCACATTTATTTGTGCCTCAGCAGACTGAAATAATTTCAGCTTACACAATGGATGTGTTGCTCTTGAATGAAAAACATTTGGTTATCTTACCCCGGCCCTTCAAGAGTTCCTGGCTTCTGTGCATGCAGCATGGCTTCTTTCTAGCAGCTTTTCTTATCCAGTATTCCTCTCTTTCATTGTTTTCACTTTTGTCTATTTTTTAACAGATTTTAATGATGGCAAAGCACTATACCTTGAACCTGGATCTGCTCTGGAAACCTGGCTACCTCCAGTGTAATTTTGTCTTGTTCTGTTTTGGTGTATTTTTTTTTGAATTAATTCAGTTTCTCAAGTTGCATAAGTCAAGTAGTTTTAATGTAGACAAGCAATTATCTTTATTGTCTCGAAACAGAATTATTCTGCTTATTGGAATTGAATTATTCAAGACCTTCAAAGCACAAATTTATTGGGTCCAGTTTCAGTTGCTTGAGCAGATATTTTCCCAGTTTGCTTGCAAGTCGAAAAACCACTGCACTTTCATTTTAAACAGGACCAAGACCATTTGGTTTTTTCCTTCAAGTTATCTTCCATGATATCTGAAAATGAAGATCTCCACTTCTTAGCTAGGATGTAAGCACAGGTAAGTCAGTGGCCCACAGCAACTTGCCACTGATAGCCTGAGTGGTAAAACAAATTGGTAGTAAGTGAACTGAAGAACAGCTCCGAAATATCACTTCTTGTAGGTGGGTAAGTGTACGCATGTTTGTACGTCAGGGAGCAGAAGCTGAGAGCAAAGCAGGCAGGGCAGGGCCCTCCCTGATGAGGACACCTTCCCATGGCACCTGAGCAAGGCGAGCAGGACACGTCCTGTGACAGCAAACAAGGTCAGCCAGATCATTAGACACGTCTTCAGTGATGAGGCAAGTCCAAGGTTGTCAAGCTGGAAAACTGAATTGGGATTAGGGTCCAGATCAACAGGGAGCACGGCCAGCTGCAAGGCAGCTGCAGGAGGGCACTGAGGATGAGAGCCCCAGCTTAAAAGCGACTCCTGAGCAAAACAGGGAGTCTTCCCCCAACAGGTCATTTCAAGGCCAGACACCTGCACCCTGTGTCTAAGCCATGCTAGGTTTACGGTTGGACTCGATGATCTTAAAGGTCCTTTCCAACCTAAATGATGCTAGGATTCTGTGGTTCTATGATTCTAAGCAGGCACAGAGGTCTAGCAGCCAAAAGCCCGGAGAGGTGGAGGGAGGATATCCTCAGGATATCCCCTGACAGTGTACACACGTACACTTGTCTAGACTCACAAAATGGCCACATCTATCTTTCTGTGAGATGATGCAGGAAAAGTGAAGGTCCTTACAAAATGCAGTGTCCAGAAGGGTATAGGATTTTTTGTCAAGAATGAAATGCTGCAAACCTCTGTAGTGCGTGTTACTGACCAGTGAAAATCCCTGAGTGATTTCACATACCACAAATAATGCCCACGCCTTGCCACATCTTCTTTTCCTCACGTGTTCCCAACCACTCCTATCTCCCGAGCCCTTATTCCTATGAGTCAACCGTCTTGGCCACTGTTGTTAAACTGAGTAACAGCAAGCTCTGCCAGCACAGTAATGCCTCAGACTTTGATGGGGCTTGATCTTTATCCATTCTTAAATACTGTCTCCTGAAGATACAGTAGCAGTTCAACAGGTACTTAATCAGAACAGAGCGACTTGCCATGTCTTGCCCTACTTTTTTTGAACCAGATAAACTGGATACTACTAACCTCACTTGGCTCGGTTGTCAACAGGGTTATCAGCCTGTCCTGTGGCCGTCAGACCTAGCAGAGAATGTATGGTGTGCGTCTGTGATGGCAACGCGGAAAGATGTTTGGGGAAAACAAATATGCCCCTCTTCTCCTAAACAATATAATTTTTAGAACTGATTACTCACTTTTAGTGTATTTTCTCAGAGCAGGACAAGCATTGTGTTTTTTAATTCATTGATTAAGGAATTTCCAAACAATCACTCAGAATATGTTGCAGGTTTTGCTTAGAGTTTATAAATCAAAATAAAACAAGACTACCTTTCCAGTGCTCTGCCAAACTAGCTAGACTTTACAGTCTCCTTGGGAAGTGAACACTTGTAGACACTGTTTAACAGGTAAATAATATGTTATTGCTTTAGAAATGACACAATGACAACTTTTCAGGTGGTGAAAACCCACCCAACTTCCCCAGATCTGATCCAAGAATTCTCCATGGCTAGAGTTATGCTCCCTGTGTCTGGTATTACTGTTTTGTACACCTGAGATAGTCTTACCTGTTGTAACATTACCTCTGAAGACATGATGGGGGGAACGAGTGAACGCAAGCACTAATCGATATCCATTGAGAAGTGGAGAGGTATAGGTTTGACCTACTGCTAACCAAAATGTCCATAAACTTAGCAGGTACCTAAGTTTTTCAGGAAAGCTTGCATTTATAATCAAGTAATCACGGGTAGACCCCATTGAGATTTTCTAAAAGTGCCTGAGCATCTTTGGCAGTAGAGTCCAAAAGAAATTAAGTGACATCTGCGTATACAAAACACCATGTTCCAAGCGATTCACTGTCTCTCCAAGTTATTTTTAACACACACTGACCAGTAGGTGCAAAATGAATAGTACTGCCGCGGCATACAGATGAGATAGCCTTTCTGGGCAAGCTCGTAGGGGATCATCCACTCAGAAAAACAGATCAAGAGGCTATTTGGCAGGATCCTCCACAGCAAGTCACAGATCTGCCCCACAGGCAGATTTTTAGATCTCCTGGTTTTCGTTTCTCTCCTTCTGATGTTTCACTTCTTTTCTCTTACTTTGAATATTTACGACTCCTGGCTTTGTCCTTCACAGACACACTGGGTGAGGAATACGGATCTGCCAATACGATCCTGGGCATGAGAAGATAGATGGCATCCCAGGTATGAAGGACATACAAGCCTCACGGCGTGTACCTGAGGTTAGGTTAACAGTAGCAAAGTGGAGCCTGGCCAAGCTTTGAAAGGAAAGTATGTCGTTGGAAGTTATTTAAGGTAAGGGAACAAGTCAAAAATACAATACTAAAGGTCACTGTGTATTAGAAAAAGCCACAGTGAAAATTGCAACCTAATAGTGGTTGTGTTTGTGACGCTCCCTAAACTCTGCAAAACTTCATGAAAGAAAACTCTCTGGCCTGAAAATACACGCCATCATTTCTAGCAAAGAGTAGAGGCTTATTTAGAGATTATTTGGAAGGTTATTTAGAGGTTTATTTGTTCAGGTTGAAGGATCTGGCAGATACTCTTGGGAAGACAGCTATGTCCACTTGTAAAATATTTAAAATAATCCATCGTGAATAGAAAATCTGTCACTCAGGCTAACAGTCGCTCACAAATTGATAGCACAGTTTTCCTTAACAGTTTCAAATGCAAGGCATAACTAAAGGGGTTTGCACTGCGGATTTTTTTGGCTCATTAGACAACAGGTACTGTACGTACTATTTTCTACTGCAATCTACTGGACAGAAGCAGAACTGTTTGCTACCCACACAGGTCTGCAAAGACAATGGTATTAACTACCTGTGATACCAGTTCTGTGCCTTACAGTAATTCTCAGGCTGTGTCCAGAGTTTGAGGGAGATTGAACTGCTGTTTAGAGACCAAGCCTAAAATGAAGGAAGTGAGTTCGATTCCCTGCTACGCTACTTTAGGGACAAAGCACATCCGCTGAGCTCCTCAATGGTATTCATAGTTCAAGATAAGCAGAGCACATGGGAAGGCCACACAAAAAACGATCTGCGCAGGTGGGGAGTAAGGAGGAGAAGCTTCCCTTTATTTCACGTGATTTTGCCATTTTAGACAGAGTGAAAAATGCACAGGATAAGCCTACATGCCTCCAGCTGAGTGGATTAAAAGATTACTTTCTTCATACCTTTTGAACAGATTAAATAAAACCCCAAAGCATTGCAACACTCGCTAGGACTACTGTCGGTTGCACAGCGTTGCTATGTAGGTGTAGTCTTTTCCCTTCAAATGCCAGCAGTTCATCCATAGGTGACTGAAGCACGTCCACACTTCATGATGGCATTTTCCTTATTCATTGTCATGCTTCTTCAGGTATGCCGTCTGTAGTGATGAGTACAGCTGTGTGAGGACATATTCTTCCTTTCTGCCTAGCGCTTGCTGATTTTCTTGCTCTACATTTCAAAATACCTCCCAGAAAATACAGGAAATTTGGATCATACCAACCCTGCCCCCATCTAATACCAATGCCACAGCTATTTCCATACTAAGCCAGATAAAGTATCCAGTGCTGAACACCATAGTCACAGCAATCAAACAAAGATCCACAGTGCTACTCTTTAGAAAAACTGTTCCCCAGCCACCGTTTCAGGAAAGAAAAGGGTATTCTAACTATGCAAAATCCTGAAAGAGGGCTCATTTTCCTTATAATGTTCATACCAAAGTAAAAACTATGAGTGCTCTGGTTGCGGTCTTACCACACCAGTAGATTTCCATAAACAGGCTGCAATAGGAGCTCAGTTCCATAGACTTTGTTTCAGATGGATAATGCATAACCAAGAGGTTTTAAGGCCCCGTAGATTTGCAGTGTATGCAAGTCTCATCTTCAGTCCAAGCTAAGTGCACACATATGATTACAATCTACCTTTGTACCTTTTCTATTGAATTTCCTTATCTTTCTATATCTGCAGCCGTAACAAAGCATATTTTATTTGCAATGTGTTTCCTTTAGCTTCTATAGTACCAACAGCTCAAGCGAAGCAGAGTGCTGAGTGGGTAAGAAGGAGGAAAAATCCTCCAGAAATCAGAGCAAGACATGAGAAAGCAAGTGCGAGGCAGCTTGGGCCTGGACCATGTTTGCGCTGGAAGAGAAGCGGTTTAAAATCTCCTTGCATAGTGATGCTGCACATCTGGGTTACTGATGCAGCTTCTTACCTGCAGTGTGTCGGCTGCTGCTGGGGGCAGGTCCAGCATGGCATGATGCTCTGTGTGTTGTCCTTGCCGTGACCATTGGTCCTCAGCACCCTTTGGCACCCTCAGCACTTGATCATCTTGATTCTATGATTCTATAAAACGTTTAGATGTGGTGCTTCAAGACATGGTTTAGTGGACAGGGTGGCATCAGGTATACGGTTGGACTTGATGATCTTTGAGGTCTCTTCCAACCATAATGATTCTATGATTCTATGATCTTCCCCGTCAGATGCACGCAAAGGTCGCCGTAATCTCTCAAGTGGTCTCTAGGAACATTGCGGGGGTGACGGGGGCAGCACAGCTGTCAAAGCAGTGCCAGATACTCACAAAAAATCCCCCAAATGGGCAGTACCCACAGTTATGCTGGGTTTCATACCTAAGACAGCTATGAAGCGGTAGGAACATTCTGATACCAGCCCTGGTTCTCCAAGAGGGAAGCAGCGTAGTGCGATGAACTAGTTAGCGGTCTGTCCAATAATGTGCTTTAAATACAGCGTTACAACAGATGGATCTCAA
This sequence comes from Cariama cristata, assembly GCF_000690535.1. Lineage (NCBI taxonomy): Eukaryota > Metazoa > Chordata > Aves > Cariamiformes > Cariamidae > Cariama > Cariama cristata. The sequence goes on along the minus strand of NW_009615774.1, from coordinate 9,961 downwards.
CTATAATGTGCAAAGCTGTAGCTGTGAAACCAGGATCTTGGTTAATACTCATAAATATTTAAATTAGAAGTCAAAATCTTCCATTCATCTGCCATGGAACCTCTGCCATCAAGCAAGATTTATTTTTTTTTTTTCCTTTTTTTTTCCCCATCAGAAACTGAAACCAACACCAACAAAGTCGATGGCTAGTTTTTTCCACTAAGGCCTTACTAGAGAGGAAAACTGTTTAAAGGCTGGAGAATGATGAGGTTCAAAAGTTAGTTTGGGGGCTGGTTTATTCTACAGGCTTCTGTTCTGCTGTTTGTATTTATTCTCCTCCCTGCATGAAGAAGCCCCTTCCAGAACAAACAATTTGTCATGTTGATCTTTCTTCCTCACTTAATTGGCAAAATGTATTGCCTTTGTATTTTTATAATTGAATATTTCCTGAGCACATTGATGTATCTACCTATATAAAAGCAAAGTGAGGCTGGAAAAAGTGGTTTACACTTGGTGCAGGAGGCAGTGAAGTTTGTGGTACTCTTCACTTAAATATAAGCAGGTGAAAGATTTGCTCTGTGGGTAAATAATATTTTTCAGTTTCTGGAGAAATTGAAGTATTTAGTCATGCTTAACAACCTTATGTTTATCAAACCATCCTAACGAGGGATAAAAATTGTTACAGAAAGCAAAATGTTTGACTAACCTATTTACCAACGTTAACTTCAGCTCCTATCAAGATGGGCAGCAGAAAGTACATCGAGCAGTGCCCAAGTACTTCTGTGCCGTTTGGCTGCCTCGTTGAAGAGACGTCAGCGTCCAGGGGACTTTGTCCGTATTTGTGACTCCGTAGTTCAAGTCAGAGTAATTCTGCTTCGTTTTGTGGTCGTACACCAAGCACAAATTCTACCCACCTGTATCTAAAACACACGTCAAAACCACAGAAAGAGCTGAGAACAGATAAGGAAAGGTGACTGGAAGCACAGATCATCAACATGTTTCACAAGCAAGTTTTCCAGGACCTAAAGAAATATAATCTACGTGACTCTGTGGGCTCTTTACTAACCGGTAGGCAGGTCAGCTTCCCAGGTAAGCCGTATTTGCCAAGCTGCTTTTCAAAATACCGTCAGCCAGGGAATAACTATTGCAAAGCCCCGTGTTCCTCCTGCTGGAGTTTTACATTCTCCTTCTCTGTGAAAATAACTCTAGTTTGCATTTGTGCCTGTGAAGCTAATGAATTTAAGAATCGCACAGATGACCTGCTGGATGACAAGAATACCACCGCACATAAATATTTAATGAAGGAACAGAAGGATCAGGGGGAAAATGGCTAAGATAAGAAAGCTAACGGTATGTGGAATTATTAAAAGCATACAGGGCTGAGAAGTCTCAGGGTTCTATATGACAATATAGAATAAATTGAGTTGGTCGGAGTAAGGACTGAACTTGCACCTCTTTTTCAAAGACTACCCTTCTTTGAATGATTTAAAATGAATAGCGGAGAAAAGCGATATTGCGAAACATCACAGAATGCAAGGAAAGACTGCTGTCTACCAAAGCTCGTGAAAATAGTAGGACAGTGTTTCTCAGGGTATCTTAATGCAGGCCTAATGTTTGTAGCAAAGGGGTAATGACTCTGCCAGTGGCTCTTCTAGGAAGTTGATATGATTCGAATCATGGACTTGATGAAGGCAGATTTTGGTTTTAGAAGCAAACACGTGAAAACGACTTTGTAGAAAGAATACATGTGGGAATATTACATGCTCTGGAATAATGCTATTTTAAAAAGGCCGTAATAATAAGTCCCTAATAAACGTTCTTATTTTCATGAATCCTGAATTTGATTGAGGACTTCAAAGTGATCCTCGCTTTGAAAACTCGGAGAGGTAGTGCGCTGTCTCACGTTCGGTCCATAATGTGCAAATATCGGCTGCGTATGTTATTTAACAAGCATTTTGTGCAATATGTTCAGAACCTGAGGGAAAAATATGCATCCTTCAGTAGAAAATACGGCGTACTGTCCTCGTGTGGCTATTACTATTAAAAAAAAAAAAAAAGCCTTGGAAAATTTACTCTTTGGGATTTAATCCAACAAAACTAGGAACAGGCACTCACAAAACATAGATTGCGGATTTTTCTCACTGTGAAACTCTCTGTTCTCGCCTTTGAAGCTGCTGTGACTTGTCGTACACCAGCACTTGATGAGGTGACCCAGCAATCTTACATTGTCCAACTGTTTCTGGGCTCTTCTGAATCTGAGGAGGTATTTTAGTCTTCTCTTTGGAGACAGGAGGGAAACGATGGATTCATTTTTTCATTCTATAATTTCAGTGACTGATCTTTTGTTATTTCCTAATTTTCTCAGGAGCATAGGATTACTTGCATGGAGGTCAATGCTCTTTTTAAAAAACTCAGCATGAAATGTGTTTAAATAGTTTTTGATTACTGCATTGGAGACATTAGCTAAATGCAGAATTACTTTGCTCTTACACTTTTTCAGAGTGTACTTCTATTGAGCCGCTTTGAAAGTTTAAGGCTTTTTTTGTTTGTTTGTTCATTTTATCTTCATAAAAAGACTCCCACGCGTTGCAGGCTCCTCACAGGCGTCTGCATTTCTCATTCCTCTCGTGGGATTTGAGCTGGATGTGAATTCCAAAGAAAAAAGTGCACAGTTTTGCTGGGCTTCCTGTGAAAGTGTGCAAAAGACATGAATATTGATGCAAATACGATCGGACTGTTTGGACATCAGCTAATGTCACTCCCCACCTTTCATTGCTAGCTTTTGTAGAGAGCCTCCTGGCTGTATCATCACTACTTGTCAGCAGCAATAATAATAATGCAACACAGATGAGCTTGCACAATCTGGTTTTTTCCACAGGGTGCATACCTTCGTAATCCTCCTCTAATACCTGGTGATTACACCGATAACATTATTAGCCCTGTGAGTTCATTATTGATCTTCCCACGTTGTACCTGCAGCCTTCAAGTGGAAATGTCACTCTCTAACGTAACGAGATGCCAGCACTGCGTGGAGGGCCGTTACCCACCAAAGATGTCCTTGCCTGGAGTTTCACGTGTAGGATGCTCTCAGTTGTCCGGACCCAGGCGCGTTAAGTAATGCGTACGGCAGGTGCCTGTGCACATGGGGTAGGCCTACAGCACTCTATCTGTAGGGTAAACATCAGGTGTATGACCTGACTTTACTGGGAAAATTTAGGTTTATTCTCCATTCCAGCCCCTAGCTCCCAGACATTCCTACCGCAGTCAAGAGGCAGTGGAGACCTTTGAGTCTGCCTTTAAAAACAAGTGGTGGGGAGAAATAGAGGGAGTCTTCGTCAAACTGACTGTCCTTTCAAAAGAAGGCTACAAAAACACTTGGCAACCTTGCCCAAAATGGACTCTTGAACTGGACAAGATATATCGTTTGAGGTTTAGCAACTTATTTATTTCTCTCTCTGTAAATACTGGTGCTAGGACACTATCACCTACTCCGGTGTTTACACTCCAGCCTGCTTGTTTCTCTGTTAATTAAATTGTTTAACCCTTTGGTATCACAGGGAGTGGAGGAAGGAAAAATATTGGTGAGGAGTCAGCACAGAGACAGAGCGGGAAAGAGATGGAGGGGAAGGGGGACGGGGGAGGCAGGAAGAAAAGTCGTGATAAACAGCAGGCCAGAGGGACGGAGAGAGAAGAAGAAGGGCAGGGAGGACAGGACGGACAGACAGGGGCAGGGCGATGGACCGAGACGGGGGGCAGAGAAACAGAAAAGGTACCAGGAGAGCGGAGTGACAGAGAAATGGGACAGGGAGCAGGAGAGAGGGATGGAGGGAAAGGGTGAAAGGGGAAAGGAAGGGGAGGGAGAAAGGGAGAGGCAGGGACAGAGAGCAGGACACAGCGAGGGAAGGACGGGAAACAATCCAGAGAGAGCGAGAAACAGAGGGACGTGGATCAGGCCAAGGAGGTAGAGAAGGACAGAACAAACTGCCTGCAAAACCTTGAGAACAGCTTCATTCTGGGCAATTTCTCCTCTTTCTGGGCCTGCCGGTTAAAGATTCATCAGTCGAGAGATGGCTCAGCACCACATCAGGGCCGGTGGGGCTACTTTCCGGATCTCATGACGACAATGGGCAGAGGGACAGCTTGCCAGATCCTGGGACGAGGTACATCTGTGAGATGTCAGGGTCACCCCTGCCTGGTTTTTCCCAGTGAAGCCTCAGCTGGTGCTGCCCTGCGCTGCAGCCCCGGGGTGAAGGCTGAAGGAGCCGGGCATTTCTGCAGGTGCTGCACCCGGCCAGGCTGGTCGCAACTAGTTCGTGAATCCCTCGGATTAAGGTGAACTGACACCAAGTAACTGGTAAACAAGAGAGAACAATTTATTGTAACAGGGGAAAGAGGCATGGCCAAAATGGTTTGGGGTTTCTTTAAACAACAGAGGAAAGGCAAAGAGAGAAAAATGTAAGAGAAAGAGAGAGATCGCCACCCTCGGATCCAGTGATGGAAGTTGCCTGAAGAGGCCTTTGGAATTCTGTTTTTTATAGACCTCAGCTCCGCCCCAGGGGAGGAGGTTCACCTTGGCAGGCATATGCGAGGTTTTTACATGGGAAGGTTCTGGAAATGAGTCTGGGGTACTTGGGGGGGGGAGGGAGGGGGCTCAGGTCGTATAGACCCCTCCCCTCTTTTCTGTCATCGTGACCTAGGCATGGTCCTAGGTCTGTGCAGGCACAGTTATCCCTGCTGCCCAGGGACGGAGGCCAGCATAGGGAAAAAGCAGTACCCCACCTATGCAGAGGCTGCTTGTTCCCGTTGTCAGCTATCACTTGGAAAACAGTTTGTTTAAGACATAAACTTGTCACAGAATCAGTTCCTTATGTTATATCCTGCAGGGAAAAGCTGTTTCTGACAGAGAAAGCAGCCCACTGGTCTCTGCTGAAACTAAGTCTGACATCCCACTGTCTCAGAAAGGTCAGCAGTCTGAAGACAGCGAAAGATACGGGAAGACCTGACCACCACAGCTGCTTAGGTGGTTGGAGAGGGTGAGCTTCAGGGAGGTCTGTTCCCCTCCTGCAGCTTTGCCTCTATTGCCAGAGATGGCTCCTCACTTTTCAGCACCTTTCACCCTCAGACACAGCCCAGCAAAGCCCATTTGAAGGACCACGGGACAACACCCCCACCACCCACGCACAGGTTCCCACCACATCGGTCTCGGGCAGAAGAGACAACCCTGAGCCAGAGCAGGGGCTCTGCTTGTGGGGCTGGGAGGAAGCGACGGAGCTCGGCTGCACCCAGGGCACATACTGCAAAATGAGGTAAGAGCAGGTGTGCTGGGGAACCGAGACAGACCCAGAGGGAGATCGCGGACAGTACACGGTTTTACCTCGTCCCGCATGAGCTGCTCTTTCTCTGCTGGCCTGCACACAGCACGTCTTAGCACAGCTCCCTCGATGCACTCTGGCAGCCCAGTTTAACGGCAGCGCAATCCAAAGCACTCTGATTTTCTCTGATTTTATATTCCTGGCGCAAAACAGGAAAAAAAAAAAAAAGCATCTAAGTTACCTGAAAGAGCTCATTTCACAGGAATAGATTTCGGCATTGCACAAAATGTTTTCCACAGAAAATTCCCAGCCAGTGTCTCCAGCATGTTAATGTTGGCTCACACGCACCTCCCGGGCTCTCCAACCACCACAAGTGCAGAACCAACACTTTTCTTTTGTTTTTTCCCTCAAGGCAGATTTCTCTCTACTATGGCTCCGTCGTGTTGTAAGGACACTCTCTTCTCTATTAAGCTGATTATATTCTATTAAAGGAAAAAACTGAATGCAGCTTACAAGTGGAAACAGGATTTTATTTCATTTTTCATTCTTTCATTTCATTCCTTCATTTCATTTTGTTTCATGATTTAATTATTTCATGATTTCATTTCATTCTATCATTTCCTTTCATAATTTCATGCATCGCATTGCATTTTTTTCTGAATATGTTTCAGAGCCGATGCTCACAAGCGTTAGCACAACACGCACGTGTAGCCAGGAGCAGGCGGACGCAGTCTTCAGTTTAGCTTGAAAATACATCCCTTGCAGTCTGGCAAAGGCAAGTCACGGAGCTACAGAAAGTCACCGCAGGAATACAGGCCAAGCAGTCCCTTTCCTGAAGAGTGAGACTGGGAAGAATGAGGATCAGGACCGACCACACACAAGAGAAGGTGGGGTATTGTCAAAAGTATGACAGGCGTTGATGACAGGCATACTGGACAAGATATATGGTTTGAGGTTTAGCAACTTATTTATTTCTCTCTCTGTAAATACCAGTGCTAGGACACTATCACCTACTCCGGCGTTTACACTCCAGCCTGCTGACGGACAAGGCGGACAAACGTGGCTCAATCGCATCTTGCTCGGCAGAATCCCACCAAACACCAACCAGACGTGGTGGAAGTGGTTTGATAACTGCTCAAGTTGGTCACACAAGTCAAAAGAGAACCAAGAAACATGCTTGGTTGGTAAAATTACTAGAGAAAGCGTCGTTGTTGGTGCCCCAGTTCTCGGGGGCTCTCCAGGGTGGCCCAGGTTTTTCGCGTGGCCCCAGACTCTAGCCTGCACTGGTTAGGGAGGGCGCTGATGGTTTCATGTACGTGAGGAGTTTGTGATTTCTGCCATGGAAGGAGAAAGCAGAGTTTATTCAGGAGGATAAAGTGGGAAGCCTGGTAATAAAAAGGAAGGCACATAAGACCAAGGTGGTGTTTTTTAGGCCCGGCAACCCAGCTTAACGAAAATCTTCCATCATCCAGGCCGTTACCCCAACTAAATCTGCCATCAAGACCGAGCCCGTCTTTCCTCACAGTGGCTTTCTGATACTTAGTTCACTCAGCCTGATCCCAGGTCCCTCTGTGAGCAGTGGCAACGTATCCTCTTCCAGGCAGCTGGAGCACGGCCCGCAGGCATTGCCATCGCTCTCCAGGGCTAGGAAAGGAGCCTGCAACACTATCTTACATAATTAATTCTTAGACACCTAAAATTGAGGTGGATTCCTCCACAAATAAGTTGGTCCAGTGGTGTTTATCTACGGCCAAATACTGCCTGCTCCTACCGATGACCACAGTACTCTACAATTTCTTCCAATGTGACCGTGTTAGGCTGCGGGAGTTAGAGGCACACATCCAGTCTTCTGACTATAAGGTGTTGGAACAATGAAAGATTTCATTTGGAAAGGAAGTGATAACTTTAAAGCAAAATATTTTACTTTAATGAAGCAAGAACGTTGCAGTGACTCATTTTAGCTTCGTTAAAACGCCAGGGCTTCCCAAGAAATAGCTGCACTTCGATGGAGCCTCCTTTGAAATCCAATGCAGTTCAGTTATTTGTCTTGGCTACAGCCACAGCGCGGCACTGCCTCCTAGGATGAACTTTTCACCACAGGCTCTGCGAAAGGCGTTGGCTTGCTGGGTGAAGAAGCTACAGAGAGATTTACACCCACAACGCAAGACCGCTAATTTACCCTGCTCAGATCCTGGCTCCGGCATATGATTGCCTTGACTATTCCAAGTAGCTCATTCAAGCCAAGCCATGCTCTTCCAGGCTACAGCTCGTAGCGTACACACAGCTTAAAGAATCTGCAGCATTTCAGTAAAATTACTAGTTGTATTTACCACACCTGCGTCCTAGTTACATTTACATAAAAATAGTCCTGTCTGACTTTTGGGGCAGGCCCTCACCATTTGTAATGATGGTTTCTCATCAAGAACAGAACCAAAGTCAGGTGCGGATCTTCCCTCTTCCCAAAAAGAGGTCACTAACGTGAGATGTTCAGTCTCTGGCTCCAATCCTGCAAAGCATTTAAACCATTTACATCTGCATTCCGTGACAATGTCCATGTGCTTAAAGATGCACCTCCATTTTGATGGCTGCTGGAGAGGACGCCGAGTCCTTAACGTGCTGTGTAATGTGTAACACCAAGAGCAAATTTGGGAATGGTTACCCATCTATTAGTTCTTTAGGAATGCCTTTTTCCAGCCCTGCTCTCCATAACTGGTTCCTCAAGGCTCCTCTGTCATTATTCCAGCCTTAGGTTTGAGGAGGCCTCTTATTTAACTCGGCTATCCATATGGCTGCCTGGTTTTTTGTTTCTCTCCCAATAAATCCTACACATCAGCCATAATTAATCAGTTCTTGGGCGTTGCAACAGTCCTAAGTCCGTCCTGAATTTGCACAGCATGAAGTTTCAGAGAATCGGGTAGCCCTTTAATTAAAGGAGTCATCCTATCACGATTAGCCACAAGTAACACGGGGGAAGGCTGCTGAGGCGTAAGCCCTCTGTCATACGTTAACTGAAGGCAAGCTGCTTTTGGATACTTTCCGTTAACTCTCCCAGACAAGAGGTAGGTATGGGTATGGGGTCTCCCTGTTCTAGGGGATCTAGTCTCCCCACCCGGTATGCCACTCGCCAGGTTAGGGACTACAGTTCCATACTGGAAAACGTCCTGGGCTCCAATATCCCTGGGCCTCCTCTTCCGAGAGCTTTATCCTATCCCCACCAGTCAGGGAAACCCTCCGCACATACTCTGGTTTGCCTTCTTTTGCCTGCCTACTGTATTTTTCCTGTAAATTTGCCAATTCCGCAGCACTGTAAGGTACTGCTTTTACAGCCATAGTTGCTGGGAACTGCCAGTGTTTCTCAGGCCAGCTTACCCCCCTCAGGGTCGGGCAAGCCTTAGAACTGATACCAAAGGGTTAAAGAATTCAGCTAAATTAACAGGCAAGCAGGCACATTCTTTAGTGACCAAAAACTGACCGACGAGGTATTCCATCCCATCCACGTCATCCTCAGTATAAAGCTAAGGGATCACGAGGGTCTCGCTCTCTTCTTTCATGGTCGGCATCCCTGGGGGACCCTGCTCGCTCTCCTGCCTCCGACCCCGATCCGTGCGTTCCTGAAGCCGGTCCCTGTTAGGTGCGGAGTCCGGTCTGGGATGTCCGTGTACTTGCCCTGCTGCGGCAGCGGTGAGAGCTGATGCAGGCTGCGGCCTGCGAATCCCCTGACTCTCATTGGGAAAGTCAGTATCGGTTTTGTATACTTTTCCTCTTATTTCCATTATCAGTAGTGTCAGGATTAATATCATTATACTATTTTCCATTATTGTTGTATTATTAAAGTAGTTTTAATTTACAATCCGTAAGTC
>NW_009615774.1:0-726 GCF_000690535.1 Cariama cristata | reverse complement strand
GCCCAGCCTTAAACGGTGACAAATATATATCCAGATTGCTAATACAAAGATAAATATCTTCTGTGTTTCACTGATTCCACATCCTCTGTTATATCAAAGTTCGGTTGTGTGATCTTACTTTCCAAGACTCTTGCAGTTGCTCCTCTTTGGATCAAAGGACTGACTGATGTCTGTGGAACCAACCTTTATAGACAAGCATGCTTAAAAACTTGATACATTTCTGCATCTTTCTTGCTCTTTTTCCTCTTTGGAAAATAAATCCTGAAGGAATCTGCAAAACATCCTTTTTCTTCCCTCATTCATGTCTCTCTATGTTTTTTAGTAAAGAGCTATGCCAGATGCATCACGACAGAAAATCTTAAAAGCAACTCTGATTAAGGAAATTAGGAAAAAACCAGCGACGCCGAACTAAAATGGAGACGTAGAAAGGAAACTTTCAAAAGTGAGGGCAATAAGGAAAAAGAAGGAAAAATTAAAATGAAAGACATTGAAGGAGAAAAAGCAGGGACGAAAAGAACATTTGAAAAGCGATAGGCATTAGGGAAATAAAGGAAAAAATTAGGAAATAAGGACAGAAAATTAAAACAGATGTAGAAAGAATTTTAAAAGCAACGGTACTAAGGAAAGACAAGGAATAATTAAAAAACAAAGACAGCAAACGGGATAAAGGAAGACAGAAAACGTTAAAAACAACTATGATTAAGGAAATAAGGAAAAAATTTAAAA
>NW_009615773.1:7606-10711 GCF_000690535.1 Cariama cristata | reverse complement strand
GAGGGCAGATTTAGACCACATATAAGGAAAAAAAATTTTTAAATTAGTGTAGTGAAACACTGGCACAGGTTGCCCAGAGAGGTGGTAGCTGTCCCATCCCTGGAAACCTTCATGGTCAGGTTGGGCAAGGCTGTGAATAAGCTGATCGAGTTGAAGATGTCCCTGCTCATTGCAGGCTTAGATGAACTTTAAAGGTCCCTTCCAACCCAAATGGTTCTATGATGTTTATATTTGTTTTGAACAAATATATTGCAAAGTTAACATATCTTGTCACATAAGAATAGCACAAATTCAAGTATAATTCTGATTTGGAAAGATCTGAAATTTTTTATGTTTCACCTTGTTTTATCGCAGACTATTAAAAAAGTAGATGAGGATTTTTCGACAAAACAAAAGATATACTTTTTTCAATGAATTGGTCAACTGCTCAATTAGAAAATAAAACAAAAATTCTAAGAAACTCAATGTAAATGAAGGCAAAATAAATGAAAAAATCCATGGAATCTTTCAGCTGATGTGATAATAAAATGTTATACTACTTCAAATGCATCTTCTGCAGTTCTGAAAATTTCCAGTAGACCAAGAATCTTTCTCCATGCAGTACTAGCACCCACTGCACTGAGTGGAATACAGTTGAGCTTGTAAAGTTGTTTGTCTGACTCTAAACAATCTATAAAAGACAATGAAATTACGTTTACATCAAGAATGCCAACTAGGTCATTGAAGACCTGAAAACTTACTGAAAATCTTTATTAAATGAATCACATGATAAAGTCATTGTTCATCTTAAAATATAGAGAAAAAATGTACATATTTATACTGTACAGAAATGAAGAAACCTTAACCTCAATAGTTCTATGATAGAAAGAAAAAAAAGTGTTCTTTTGAGAATTATAATTTTACAACAAACTAAAGAATGAGATTTATTAAAATAGGATTTTTACACATTTAAAATTTTTTATTAACTATAGTGATAGTTTCTTTAGTTATCCAAAATGTCATTGGTATATGTCCCTGAAATATACGTTAGAGTTGCCAAAACTGGAATGCAATTGTAAAGTCACTTTACAGATTTGATGTAGGTATTGGGTAAAGAAGATTTTTGACAGAAAGTATTTAAATTCCAATTGCGTTATTCTTAAAATTAAAAAATGTTTTTCTCAGGCAATGACATTTTAGATATTAGTCAAAAAAGTTCCATATCACATGCTTGCACTTGTAGTTAAACATACTGGTAAACTGCTACATTTTCTTCAGTTCATTTGGACAACTGCTGCTTTTAATTAGCTGTAAAGGTATGCACAAAGCAAAACAGTGGCAAAGCAGTAAATGGAGGTATATTCATAATGCAGTATTTTTAAACAAAGGAAGACAAACTATATTACCATGAATCTATGTCTTAATTTTTTTAAGTTTCTTTCATTTACATATTATCAGACAAAAAATGTGTGAGTAGGGGGGAGAAATTCCTACATTTCAGAAAGAGGTAATTAAAAATTTATTACTTATTAAGGAACGATTGGTTTGTAATGCATCCAATACTCTTTTTAATCTGCATATTAGGTTCACATGTTTTATTAATAATTTTTCCAAATTTATTAAATACAGCTGAAGCACAGTTGTAAGTCATGATTGCTATTTTTAAGGTGGACAAGGAACAAAAATATTTCTTTAAAATTCTCAGATTTTCTTTGAATTTTGTGTTAACTTTTCTCATAATTCTTGTCACACAAAATGTTGTTCTCCCTCACCAGGTTGTCTGGTTGTTAGGTAGCAATAAAGGAATAATGTTGAACGCTTTGCAAACTGAAATACACACAGTGTAAACTCTAATGTGGGTTTGGTTTGGTTTGGTTTAGTTGTTTGCACCTCTCTTTTCTATTACTTCCTACATGGCTGTGAAACTTAGTAAAAAATACTTCATACATCTCCTCACAGAAAAGCTTTTCTCTGTGTCTAGAATATTTTCTGATTAGAGATATGTGAAAAGTAACATGCCTTACTTTCTTCCCTTAGAACTGGTTTTACTAAGTAATTTAGAACAGGCCTACTTAATATGGAGATTGCACATTCTTAACAAAATTATTCAGAAATGTTAGGATATTTTAACACAACTCAGTACATCAATTTTTACTGTAAAACAGAGAGAAACATATTAACATGTATTCATTTGCATAGAATAAGGGGTTAACTGGTCTAAGAAAACATGGTATTTTGTTTTAGAAGTAGTCAAAGGACAAGTCTTTAAATGTCAGCAATTCCAGATTTTTCTCAAATAACATGCAAACGAAGAATTCTAAATTACCAAACCAAGGGAAAATTTGTTATTATTAAATACATAATTCTGTAAATATGTATTTGAAAGCATTAACTTCAGCTGTGACATTCATGGTTGATACAAGTGCAAGTGGGAAGAGTATCACCATCACTGACTTCAGCAGAGCTGTGACTGAGAATCCAACTCATGTTTTCAGCACAACCCACATATATGTGCCCCATAGGCATCAGAAACTATTGCATTTTGTATGCAGGAAGTGATGAAGTCAACTTCAACTTATCTGAAGTTGACTAATGGAGTGCCATAATGAAGTCCCTTAAGTAAGTGATACAAGGAAAACACAGAATTACAGTTTGCAGTTGTTTGGATTTTTTTAATCTTTTGACCCATAAGGATGGCTTACCCATGTGTGTCGGTCCATGTGCAACCTAAGTTAAGCACAGGTTAAGAATATACTTTTAGGATTTGGAATTTAAATACTTTCTTTTTTAAACAATATCTATGTCCCGGACTAATGCCCGCTTATTATTTTCATTGTCAGTAGTGTTCTCATTACATTTGTTCATGGCAGTTCTTTTAATCACCACGTGGAAGATCTCAGGAGTCCAAGGCTCTGTCATTAAAAGATTTACAATTTCAGCACCTCATGTTGTTTTGCACCATTAGAGCTCTTCTCTGAGGAGCCACAAAAATACTCTGCAACTCTTAATTAAGTTTTGCATTATACCCACAAAATGGTAGAACTCAAGGTACTGAGAGGTTAAATGACATCCTATGAAAGCCAGTCAAGGACCGCAGTGTTGCAGTGCTGTCCACTCCTGACGGTT
>NW_009615773.1:0-7594 GCF_000690535.1 Cariama cristata | reverse complement strand
ACACATCCATCACCCAATTTGTGCTGCCTGCTTCCTGGCCACTTCTGCAAAATGTTCCCGGTGAGTCTAATCACTTTTTTAATACATTTCTAACATTACCTTTTTCTAACTCATTTGATAGAATGAGGTCAGGGAGTGAGGACGTTGGCAGGAGATCAGTCCTCCTGGGGGAGGACAACGAGAAGTAGCTGCAGGGCCAGAGGACAGCAACGATACCCAGGGCTAGTCAAGAAGCAAGAGGGCTCACGCTGAATCCGAAAAACTTTGCCCCCACCTACTGCAGCCTGTTACTTCGGTGAACTCTGTGTAGCTAGTGTTGGATTGTTACTGGGACCATAACTTTCCAGGTACTCCTGTACAGTGACTGCAGCAGAAGGGGATAAGTCTATGTGTGTATATATATATATGTATAAAAAAATTGTTATCTTAATGTTAATTAAAAAAAATTCAATAAAACCACCCAAACCTAAATTTTATTTTCAATATCCTCTTTTTTTTTTTCCCAAAAAATTTTGAAGTTTATAAGTGTAACAAGCTACAATTGGTAGTAAATTCTGTATTTTGGTTTGTTTACATCTGAGCTGCTTAATACTACTATTTACAAAACTGCTTAGGTAAAGACATCTAAGCATCTGAAAAACTAAGTAAAATGCTTTTTCACCAACTGATTCTTGAGTCAATTTTTAAAAAGCAAACTCAGTTTGAAAGCTGTGAAAACTGCAGTCAAGTAAGTCTGCATAATTCAAAGCCCACACATTTGCAAAAACTCCTAGTGAAAGGCAATAAAACTAGAAGCTGTATTTCTGAGGTAAATGAAAACTTTGTAGAATACAGAGAACGCACTTTAATTTGTTGCATATGTTGGAAAGCAAATGGAATACTAGACTGTTTGGAAAACAGTAATTATAGGAATAGTATGGTTTTTCTACTTTGTGATCTTTTCTGAGCTAACAGAAGCTGCCCAGACCATGGGAAAAGCTGTGCGTTGTCCATCCTTGGAGACAGAATTAGCTCTAACTTCAGAGTTTGAGAAGTGACTTCCAGACAACCTCCCGGAGCTTCTTCCAAGCTAAGTTGTTCTACAAATATTCACTTTATGGCAATGTTAGCTGTGAGCCTGCACATGGATGTTGAAGTTTACAAATAAATACATCCATACAAAAGTGTATATATAATTTTCTACATGTCCATTTCCCTTTTGCAATTTTTAGGACAGCAATCAGATCAAGATCACATCAAGAGAAGTATACTGACTACTTAGGTCAGAAACTTCCTCTAGAGACTAAGCAGCCTTCACCGAGCAATGGAGCTGATCTGTAGAGATTATTTCTATCCCTGTTCTGTCAAGTACCAGACTACTCAATGTTTTTATATCAGCTATGACAGATTTCTTTCTCTGACATTTCAGGATCCTCAAATATCTGTAGGATGCTATGGGAGCTGTGTTTTTATCATTGGAAATCACATTCGGTGTAGCTGACAAATTTTAAGCTCCCCGTGTTAGAATGTACTTCTCATGAATTAATGAGCACTATGTTTAATAATATAATTAATGATAGCTTAGCATGGCAAAACATTAATTTGAATATTAAAAATGAAGCAATAACTCTCTTTTTGCTGCCAGGAGCCACCGTTTGAACAAAACTGTCAGACTATCTTACTTTATGTCATATGTCAGAGTTCTTACTTGTCATAACCACTGTGACAGTGAAAACACAATCCTTCGTGAAGTAAAAATCTGGATTGCTGTACAACCCTACAGATAATCTGATAATATAACATTAACTGGACTATGCAGTTGTGATTCTTTTTCAGAAATTTCACAATAGGTATTATAGGTATAACTTTCAGGGAATTCCTAGAGATTTTTTTTCTTGTCTTGTTTCTAGAGTCCTAGTAAATCCTAAACACTGAAGTACCTCTTAACTGCCAAAGATCATCAGAGTGCAGTGTGGTTGTATAATGTATTCTTCCTCCTCCCCAAGGAAAAGTCTAGAGATAACGTAAGCATTGAAGAAAAACTATTAGTGGTACTACATAGATGACTGAACTATGATGAAACTGTCTTAGGGAGAGGAAAGAAAGTAAATAATTGACCTGATGTTAGCAATTTTCCGTGATGTGAATACATAGTTTTAAAGAAGGATTAAAATTACTAACTAACTTTGTATACGGCATAAGAACATATTTTGTTTAGTAATAACCAGAAAATTTCTGACTAATTTTTAATTCTGGAAGGAAATGCTCATTCATCAAAAGCAAAGACATTTACTAGAGATTCTCACTTTTCCTAGAAATTTGGCTTACTGATTTTTCAGTAGATACATTTAAATGTGAAAATTGAAATTTTGTGTATCAAAATTATGAAAGCCAAAAAGTTGATCTCGGATAACATTTTATTCATTCTTTTTTTCCCATTGTCAATGTGAAATTTCACCCAGTCGTATGTTGAGAACTTTCTTAATTAAAAATTAGATGGAAAGGAAAATGTAGTTTAATTTCATGATGATAGAGATGTTTCAGCACTTCAGGAGAGAGTGCCTATGTTTCAGTGAAAAAAGCTTGACCTAATGCTATTTCCTCCAGCCATCTATTCTCTTTCTTTTCTCCTAAAGAAAAAAAAAAAAAAAAAAAGCTACCTCTGCTGTAACCAGGCCTATCAAAAACATTCAGAAAACAGTCTAAAACAGACTGAGTTAAAGAGACCTGATGGCTCATAAAATATATCTCTAATTTATGAAGATTATGTCTAGTTTTCAATTAAACCAATACATCTTTCTGACATTTTGTCACTTTGCTGGGTCCTTCTAAAGTTCCTTAACGTCTTCTCAAACATCAGCTCTTCTACATAATTTTGCATGATTTGACAAATTTTGCTACTTCATAGTTTGTCTGCAGTTGTAGACCGCTGAAATAAATAGAGAGCATTTTGATAGTGTGGATTAGGTAGCGGTCCAAAACCTTGCCACTTTCTCAGGGTGAACACCACAGCATACAGGATAAGGCCCTTGGCAAACCTGACATTACCTTGCGAAGAAGAAACATTTCTCACCATCAACTGTCTCCCCTGTTAATTGAAGTGCCTGTTTTGATGTATTTTATCACAGATTTAATGGGCCAGAGAATCTTGCCCTACATCTGGTGTATCCCTTTCCCTCCCTGGTTTTGTAACTCTGCTATGGGGAAAAGAGTAATCAAGAATGTCTGGAGAGACTGAACTGACCTAATGAACATATGTCTGAGTTAATGAACATTTCCATGGACTCTGTCAGTGCACTTCCTAAGGCAATAGTAGGCACTGAGTGGCTGTCATTTTCTGAGCTGCAAACTTGTTCAGCCAGCTTGCATCAGCAGTAAGTCACTTCAGTTAGTGTTGCTATTAATAACTGCATTTAAAGGAGCCTGAATTTTGCTAGGGGTTCAAGCTTTTGTTAGGGGCAGAATGCTGCACTGGTGGATTGCTTAGATCCACAACTGCATGCTGCTAAGTGAGAATGAGTCGTCTGATTTCTGTTATGTTTCATTAATTTCCTTAAGTCTCCTGAAGTCGTGCAGCTGAAAGGACAGAAGTTGGAAGAATATGTGTATCTTGGGGTGTTAAGTTAGGAACAGGTTTCCCTATATTGAAGGACTGTCTGTCTCCTTTCTTCTCTGTCTGGGTCAGCTCTTATTTCCATTCTAGCTCTGGCTATGCATCCTCATGAAATATCTACCCACTTGCTCCCTTGAATAACATCATAAAGTTTTATTTTTGTGTTTGGGTATGGGGGAAGGTGCAAGGGTCCAAGTTGACAGCAAGCATATGTCTATTCTGGTAGTACCTGGGGTATTTTTGCAACATGATGTGCCAGCTTTTCTACCCTTTATGTAAGCAAAAAAACAGCTTACTCACTAAGGTAGTCACAGTGGTATATGGTTATTTTAATTAAACTGTAAGTTATTTTAATTAAGCTCCATGGCTTTCTCATGACAGCAGACTTCACTCATTCTTTGGGATTGTACAAACACAGCCAGCCTGAAACTGCACACATAGAGTATTCACAAATCCCCAGAGAATGGAGAGTCAACTCCACCATCCTCTCCTTCCTTGCTCAGATAATGGCCTGTTCTTTCACAACAGTGGGGGGTGTGTTTTGGTTTTGTTTTTTCCTTTTAGCTAAACTACAAAAGATGAGCTACAATTTTTCCATCAAAAAAAACCCAAAACAATAAATCATTTTAACAGCCAACTAATGTAATGTGATTGATCGACTAGGTGTTAAAAAGGCAATTGCAATTCAGTGGAGATAAATGGAAAATGATGCACTCAGCGGAAAAAAAATCCTAATTTTACATAAAACACAAATGAATATAAGCTTCCTATTCCTATCTAGTGGTGGGGTTATAACTGATAGTTGTGTGAAAATGACAGCTTAGTGCTCTGTAGCAATCCAAGAAGCAGAAAATGGTTAGGAATTTTTTGGAGAGGAAGAGAGAAGAAATCTGAAGACGTCTTTACTCCTTTGTACAAATCGACGGTGCAGCCATCTTCCAACTATGTGCAGTTCTGGTCGCAACAGGAGTGTCTATAGAGGGATGTAACATCTCCCTCAAAAGGGATATGGAGCAGCTATGAAAAGTACAGAAAAAAACATGAAGAGTTTCCATAGAA
This sequence comes from Cariama cristata, assembly GCF_000690535.1. Taxonomy (NCBI): domain Eukaryota; kingdom Metazoa; phylum Chordata; class Aves; order Cariamiformes; family Cariamidae; genus Cariama; species Cariama cristata. Next base: position 2,943 of record NW_009615773.1, on the reverse strand, counting down.
GAAACGACGAAAGTGAAGTTTCTTCTTTACAGAAAAGAGTTGCTGAGAGGGGCATGATACAGGTCTATAAAACCGTAGGCATATAGAATGTAAGCACGTAATGATTGTTCATCATCTTTCCTGTCACATGAGTTAGAGGCATCTTTTTAAACAAGTAAGTGTCATGGTTCCTGTAGGTTCAAAAAGTAACAAGACAAATACATGGAAGAAAAATCCACCCAATCCTAAAAAAATACAAAATCACTCTATCTAGCCCTAGAAGTCCAGAAGTTGCATATTTGCTGTCAGATATCCTGGGGAACTGCACACCTGATTTATCCCTTTCTCTGGGCATGTGTTCCTGCCTACTACCAGAAGCAGATTACTGGGCTACATATACATTTGGCCCAACCTGTTGTAGGATTGCTTCAGTGAAAATGAAAGGGATGCACATTTTTTCTGTAAAATGCCTAGTCCAATTTATGAGCTTCTCACTGAATGAATTGCAATGAATAATATGAATAACATATAATACATACATAACCATCTCTCAAATAAACCTAAAGATAGACACATTTTCTTGTAAATGTTAGAGGTTGCATTCCTTCTGTCCCATACAGTTTTCCTGGTTGAACCTTTGAGAGAAAATTCCCTGGTAAGCCACAGATTCCATTATTCAGCCCTTCAGCCATCGTGAAGGACTGGAAGAGTTGTTACTCTGAAATTCTATAATTGTGACTCTAGCAGAGAAGTGCTGGTGGCTCCTGATCCTTCTGTGTACTCTCTCCTGCACAGGACTGCCCCGTACCCATGAGCACCTCCATGTAGAGCTGATGTAGTTTCATGCTCTCTGTTTGCACAAGGGATTTTATGTAATCACTACCTTCTCCTCACAAACCCTCGCAGGATGATTTGTAAGCACTCCTCTTCACATATTTGGCATGTTACATTAGAAACTAGGCAGAATACTCTTTTCATTTGCTGGATTGATTCAGTTGACATGCCAGCATCGAGGCACTGGGAAGTGGTCCATTGCTGGTCAAAGCTACCAGGTGAGCACAGCTGAGTACTCATGTAGAGCTGCCCATGACTATTTCTCTTTCTAAAGAAAAAGATAGAAATTGCCATTCTGTACCCATGTAAGATCAAACTCCTTGGATGACTCCAAAGGGTAATAATTGTATTTTCACATAAGTTGACTACAAGAACTTCAGTTAGTTTTTAGTAAGAAGACACGAAGGAAACAAGCTTCCTTTTGCTTTCCTTTGTTTCTGTGCTATAGAGGTGATTCCTAAACATCAATTAGCACAGACAACATTTCTCATAGGATTTAGGATTAAGCACAGAGAAATGCCACAGGTAAAGTTGATTTATTGCAATGTGCATTTAGCTCAGTTTGTTGTCTCTGCACAGACAACGGGCAAGCTTGTGAGCTTTCAGGTAGTAGGTGCAAAAAAAGAAATTTATCGTTATGTTTATGCTGACTGTAGTTCTTGCTATTGCTCTGTCTCTTTGGAGGTCTGGAAATGTGATTTATTTTCTGTCTGGTGTCAATACTGATCATAGCAGGCAGGCATCTCCTTCACAAAAGCCACCCCTCAGCTGGCACTAATCACTCTCCTCATTGGTAAAGTCACCACAAAGGCCAAGGATTGAATGGAAATGAAGCCCCAGCCTCTGTCTGGTCACTCCTGGTCAGGGTTGAGGTATATAGAAGGATTATTACCTCAGCTTCATGGTACTTGTTCTGTGGGTAAATTGAGAATTTCAATCTTCTAGGCTGTCAATCCAAAAACTTTTATGGGCACTATATCCTTTAAAAAATAAAATGAAGAAAGGAAGAAAGAAAAGAGAGAAAACAAATGAAAAAAATTTATTGACTGTGCTTCTAGTAGCAGTAAACTCATTCTAGCTGTACATCTCTGTCATGATCTATTTGTTTTTAGCTATAAATGATAGAGTAGTCGAAATATATGCAATGAAATATTGTAAACTGTTGCAATTTCAGCTTTGCATCTTCAATGGTTATGTAATTATCTCCCGGCGTATCTGCTATTGAAGCTTAGTATGTATACTTCTTTTTAAAGAAATATGGTTTTGCTCACACTTAAAATAACTGGGAAAATAAGCACAAATGTAAAAATGGTACGTACACACATTTGAAATAAAGTATCATTTCTCTCCTGCAGTTGGTTGATCACTGCAATAATTATATGGCTTACTTTTATTACAACGTACCTTTTAATGCATAAATGAGCTCAACATAAAATTACCACAGGAGAAAAAGGTAAGAAATTGTATGCATATGCAGTTTAACCCTGTCTGACAAAACAAACAAAAAAAAATCAAAGTAGCCCTAAGTATTCTTTTACACACTTTGTGAGAATTCAAAGTACAGTACTGTGCCTTTCTCAAGTGCAGACTTAACTAGTATAAAGTTGCAAATCCTCGTTCAAAAGAAAATGAAAACAAACTGGTCAATTAAATGTTGAGAGAAATGCCATGGGAAGTGGAAACCACCTTCTTGTTCTCTGTAGTCTTTCTAAATTTAAACACTTTTTTAATGATATTAAAAAACTCATGGAAAAAAAATTTCAGGTGAAGAAGCAGCTATTGGAATGCTATGAGAATGACCCAACCTAAGCAAGTAAAAGTAGATACTCGTTTGGAATCCTGCACCAGCCACTAGCAAAGTACCTAAACCATGGGTTCATGAACAAGAAAAGTCAAACAGATGTCAATGGCAGTACCTAGACCTAGCAGCACAGAGCCTTCTGCACAGATAGACTTCGTAACAAATTATGAAGAGAAATGAAGAGTTTTCATCAAACAAATGAACCACTTCGGGAGAAACAAAGTATAATTAAATGTTTAAAACAAAATATATTTTTTAACCTTTTTAACAAGCTGATATATTTACTGTAATCAGTATGCCTAAGTGTCACGGTCCACTAAGCAATGGAC
>NW_009615772.1:243869-269055 GCF_000690535.1 Cariama cristata | reverse complement strand
ATATATATATTTTATATATATTCTATATGTATTATATGTATAATTAACATATTATAGTTTACGCATGTGGCTGGATTATTCCCAGGGCCTAAGCTCATTTGATCAGAGCTACCTCTGCCTGATGCATCCCTATGCCATGCCTGTACATAACGAAAGCCTGTGAGGCACCTCCAGAAGCAAATTTCCACCTCTCCACCAACTTCATTTCTGAGGTATTTTTGGCCTTTGTTCTACAAATCTGAGTCCTTGGTTTTCACTTTGGTGACTGTTTAATCAGAGAGTTTAGACTAAAATAAAAAATCTCAAATTGGCTCCGGAGGCAGCTCACAATTATTTGTAATCCATCCATCTAAAACTTCATAGTAAGAAATTACTCTGTACTGTTTATGATAATATAAAATCTTAAATAAAAAACCACAGATGTTAGTTTAAAATGAGAAAAGGAGATCTAATGAACAGCTGCTAATCCAATCAATCCCCTCACTTAATTTGCCGTTCAGGTTAGGTATACATTTCAGTAACCTGATGGATAATATCTTATATCAGAAAGATATTTGGAATCCAGGAAATTCAGAATTCAAATTGAAATAAAAAGGAAAAGAACACCAAATAACTCAACAGAAAATATGTGGAAACTCCCAGCTCTTTCACAGAAAAAGGATGTGGAAAATCCCAGAACCACTGGAATACTGTGGTCGATTCAGAAGTGTAGCTGGTTCTGCCCAAAGTGAAAATTCTTTGTAGTAAACTGCAGAGCAGCAGCATCCACTAGTACTTTATTTCTAGCCATACATACTGTATTGAGAAAGACATTATTGCTAAACAGTCCCAGATTTAGATTTTCTCATATGCAGGAGTCTTGCATAATTTCATACATCCATTAATTTTGACAAATGCTTTTCTTTGCTTTAAACAGGTGAATAAAAGCCTACCCTTTTGTTCATATGCTGTACTCATGATATATATAGGTTAATGGGCTTTGCACTTGGCTTGGTGAGTTTTCAGAGCAACTTATCAGTAAGAAAGGAGTTAAAAAAATCACAGTACATTAATTGCTCGTAAGCTCCAAAAGTGATGTTGGTGCTGATGTAAGGGAAATGTTGTGCACACAACCTATCTCTTACATTTGGAACTGATAAACCTGGAAAAAACCCACAGACATACACATATGCTCACACACACAAATCCCTGCTGCTGCAAATTCAAACAAAAACTGCTTCTCTGTGCAGTTTCACTTCTCCATGCAGCTGGGAGGATGAGGCCCAAGCATCGCTGGGGGCTGTCAGTCACTGAAGCTTATCCCCCAGGGACTATAATTAGCCAAACCCAACTGTTCAGTAAAGGGTACTAAAAGCAAAGGCTCCTGAATAATGCCATCCTCCTAATTACCTGAGGGTTTCTATCTTCAAGAGACTAACTGATCAATTCTCTTCTCAGATACTCTAAAGCTAAAGTTCATGCCGTGCTAAGGGAACAGCTTGATGAATCTGATCGTATTTGCTTTCCTTGAATATCTGCAGTGGTGAAAGCTGTTCCTTATCCTAATGGTTCTGCCAGAGAAGAGCAAAGCCCCAGCTGGAGGGTGCTATATATACATAAGCATCCAAACATCAGATGTTCTTTCAAAACGTATCTATAAAGCACCTCAGCCTCTTCTGTCTGCAAATTTAGATGGAAATCTCATGACTGTGAAATTTCTCAAAGGTCTGCTCCTTAACAGGGCAGAAGTTCCCCACGAACCACCTTGACTGCTGTGCAAGAGTCTAGTCCCTGGTTGAATCCTGCAGTATCCGTGACCTTTGGGAACTCCTGCAGTGGCACATCCACATGTTTCATTAAGCTGTGGTTGGAAATGGATTCCTTCGTCACGAATATTTGGACTGTTATTTCCAGAGTCTGTCCCCTTTTCCTTTTTGCTATAAAAAGAAAGAACAGAAGGCCCTGAAATATTCTTTCTGTACCAGTGGTTTGTAATATTTTTAGTTCACATTCCTCTTTCTTTTCTGTATGCAGTCATCCCTTCCTCCGCTCCTTACATCTACTGTTTGCTCTGGCCTGTCCTGATGCTCTGTATCCCAACCTCTAGCCTCCCCCTCCAAATCTGACATGTAATCTATCTTCCTCCCCCCAAAGAAAACCTGTGATCCCCACTCTGCAGCAACAGGAGCCCTGCTCCCCTCTCCCCAGCCCAGCCCAGCCCATCTGCTGTTACTCCCAGCCTGGCAAGCTCCCCCCTGCCTGCCCCTGCCCCTGCCTCCGAGTCCCACTCTCTCCAGCTGCAGCCACCAGTCCTGCTGGTTCCTGCCCTCAAAGGTCCAGACAAAATGTCTGTCTTCACCAAAGCACAGCTCCCCATGGCCTGTGTACCCAGCCCGATGGATGCAGCCCCTGCGGAGCATCCTCTTGGCAGGCGCTGCAGAGGGAGCGGGGTCAGGCAGGGTGAGGAGGCAGGACCGTACCCACACCCATAGGCAGTGCCACGACCGTGGTCACTCCGTCCACCGCCCCATCCACCTCTGTCCATCCACCCTCGCTCCCCACACCGTCTCCCTGCGGCTCAAGGCAAATACTTCACTCTTCATCCTGCTGCCTGGGAGGCAAGAGCACCTGGGGCACAGGGAGACGGGAGACGCAAGGGCAGGTTCAGGCTCCGGACCCCCCATTCCTCCCTCCCCAGCCCCGAGATCTGCCCCTGCCTTCAGCGCTGAGCCTCTCCCCTTCATGCAAACCATTCCCAGTGGCTGGGTGATTCCTAAGCTGCTCGTCAGAACTGCATCCCTGCCCTCATGCCATTATTTATTTGTTATTCAAAGCATGTCAGCTTTGAATTTTTTATTCAAAGCATTCTTACTTCTGCAATTTGCCCGGGCAAGTGAAGCCAGAGAAGCAGGCCCAAACACATCAGTGTCGATGCTGAGATAGTTGTACTCTTTTAAGGAAGCTTATGCAGTGATAGGTCTACAGAATGAAACACTACCTCGTAATTAACATTCATTAGATGTATTTATGTCAGTGTGTAGCCCCAGACATATAAGTTGACGTTCGGTGAATGCGTATGACTGTGTGCGTACTGAACAGATGTTCAGTCGTTTCAACTCTTGATGAGTTTAAGTCAACTTTAACGGCAATCTGCATTTACAGGTTGGCCTGGCTCATAAGAATGAGTCATGCACAATTTTTCAGTTGAAGGGATGGGATTTGATTCTGTTTCAGTGGAAGGATAGCAAAACTCTCATTGCCTTCCTTTGAGCTGGATAAAAAGAAGAAAGGAAAAAAAGAATCAAGAGATTTTCCGTGCCATGGCTAATCATTGCAAAAAGATTTGTTTCTGATAAGTTTCTTAATTTTCATAAAATTAAAAAATAGATATATGAGTTTGATTTCAACTTTTGTAAAATGTTGTCTTCGGCTAAAAGGAAAACACACATCATTTCAACTGAAAAGAAGAATTTTTCAGGCTTTTACAGGCAGAAGAAAAGAAAGTTTTTAAATGGAAGTCCCAGAGCAACCTCAACTAATGCTTTCTGTACCAAGGCGTGATAGGAAGAGGAAAAGCTTGGGTTCCACATACACCAAAAGCACATTTTTAACAAGCTGTTCTTTATTGTACTGAATCACACTGTTTATATGTTTTTCTCTCTACAAACAATTTTGTGTGCTTTAGACAGAGAAGGGAGGAACAAAGAAATGAATAAAAAAATGTCAAAACAAAGCAACTTATAAATGAACTCAGATTCATTCAACTGAGATAATCAACACATGCTGTACTTCAAAACTGCCGGAAAGGACAACAGAACGACTTCATTAGACAGGCTGTTGTATAAAAAGCAGACCAACTGAGGCAAAATACCTTGTGAAACTGTAGAAAATATGTATCAGCCATTAGAACTGGGTTTCCTTCCCTGCAGTGCATCCTATCCAGAACGGACAAAATGTGACATTTGGGTTGGAACTGCTAAAGGCTGGCAGAGAGGTAATCCACTTCATCTTGTATCCTTCTCAACAGCCCTTTTCCCAAGTGCATTCCTTCTTCCTTCTCACTACGCTGTTTAATTGGCATTTGCCATGCAGCACTGCAGACTGATGGTTTTCCCAAGACAATGACTATTTTGGGCCTTAGGGAGCCCACGAGAAAGGGAAGAACATTAAATCCCACAGATTTCATCCTGAACCAGTGCTGCCCCCTATTTCCCCTCACCAAAGAGGACATTTCCACCTGACAAAGAAGAGAGCAGCTGTAGCCTTGAAAACCTACCGAACCCAATGATCCGCAAAGAGCGGAGATGACAGAGCAACACGGGTGTTTGTGCCTGGTGTTCCTGTGGGTGATATCTTGCTCTCCTTTGGTTATTCCTTATTTACCAGGCCTTTCTGGAGGCACAGTGCCTTGAGAAGACACGGAGTCATTGACTCCTTCCTCTGTGATTGTCCGCCAGCCTCTAATTACAGAGATGCAGAACCACAGGATGTTTTTAATGTTCATCTGCCCAGCTTTAACCACCTTGCAGAACTCACTCGCAAGAAGGGGGATTTATTTTCCTCAAGTCAGAAAGCTTGTTGCACATCTGCATGGAGGTCACACAACAAACCCAAGGAGCTTATGGGCAAGAATGCAGTGAAGCATGAGATGGACTCCATCTCTGCACAGTTCATTTGCCCACGCTGGCACAAAGGGGGAAGAAACACCTGGGTCTCACTGCTTTAATAAACAACAGCTTGCAAGTGGTGTGGCAATGGGATCCATACGTGAATTTGGAAAATACAAAGCAATAATGAGTGAGAGCCATATGTTTTCCTGCGTGACAAATGAAAAGGTGTGGAAGGAGCCATGACCTGCAGAAAACTGATTAATATAATGAGCTGTGCAAATTTTTGTGCGGAACCCAGGGATACAGCCCTGCTAGTCTGCCACAGAGGGGAACCGGTGTTCAGAGCTGCTATCAAGCGCCAAATCTTACCAGGAAAACTGCTTGATTTTTATGTAATTTTTAAAGATGTTACTTTAACTAGACTGATATCTTTAAGGTAGCCCAGCACTTTGAAAGAAACCGCGTTACACTGAGTATGGGAAGGAAAACCTGCTATATAGATATAAGGTGTCATTTAGCTGTAGCCTTACTAGGAGCTGTGTGCCGGTCTGCTACACTGCTGTGCTGATCCAGTGTGGTAATCAGTTCACAGCTGGTTTAGTAAGAGAACAGCAGAGCCTGCTTGTGAGGCCAGGGAACACAGCAGATGCATCTACGGAGCTGGTCATGCAGAGTTAAGAGGGTGGAATCAAAAGCTGCGGGTTCTCAGAAGGTTTCGGCTGGTGGGTCTGACAGCCTTTGGGCTCTGGGCAGCCTTTTGCAGATCATGAGACTCGGGGATGTGCAAGCAGTGCAGGATGCCTCTTGGTCAGCACCCTGTGCTGGGGATGCTCCGTCCTCGACACGGTCAGCTATTGCAGTCCCTAAGCTTAACCAGGACTTGGCCTCCAGGAACTGTGTGGTTCAGCTGTACACCAGGGTCATATACCATACCAGGGTTTGGTCTGGTTTCCGTACCAGGGCACGATGGGAAAAAGCAACAGGTATACTTTGTGCCTGTGATCTGGCAGCACAGGGTGTGGTCTGGCTGTCCAGCAACATACGTTCAAAGAGAGGCTTTCCTTTTTATATGTTTAATATTCCCTACATTGCGTAATGCGTTCCCCTTGGTCACCATCTTCCATCACACACCTACTTTACATTGTTTTAATCGGCTAAATATCCATACATTTAGCACATATGAATGTTACAATCACTAGTAATACCTTTATTCAGTTAGTGTCATATCGCTGGATATTATATCTGGATATTGCCCCATCCATGCAGTTTCCTCTACACAATATTTCCAGTATCTTGTGCAGACCTCAGCTGATGACAGACGTCATTTTTTCTGCTTGTTGCTCTATTATGAATTGTGTTTTCAGGCTCCCTATTACCTCTCTTATACAACTGCAAGAGTTAGATGTCACTTTTCTCAGGTCTCAGTAGCAGTGCTTTCACTGGCTGGGGTGACTTCTCCAGGTCACTTGCAGCACTTCAAGACGCAGTTGCTTGTGCAACGGTTAAAGACAGCATGGCAGGACCAGGCACCAACTCTTCACAAGCAATCTAAGGATCAGAAATAAATCTTCTATGTGAACAAATAACCATGTAAATGGTGCTGGAGGCTGATGTGGAAGGAAGGGTCATGAGAAACTGAGCTGTCCAAGCAGATGCCCAGGTGGCCAAGAAGGCCAACAGCATCCTGGCCTGTATGAGAAACAGTGTGGCCAGCAGGACTAGGGAAGTGATCATCCCTTTGCGCTGGTGAGGCCACACCTTGAATACTGTGTCCAGTTTTGGGCCCCTCACTATAAGAAGGACATTGAGGTGCTGGAGCGTGTTCAGAGAAGGGCAACAAGGCTGGTGAAGGGCCTGGAGAAAAAGCCTTATGAGGAGCGGCTGAGGGAGCTGGGGGTGTTTAGTCTGGAGAAGAGGAGGCTGAGGGGAGACCTGATCACCCTCTACAACTACCTGAAAGGAGGGTGTAGTGAGGTGGGGGTTGGGCTCTTCTCCCCGGTAATTAGCAATAGGACAAGAGGAAACGGTCTCAAGTTGCGCCAGGGGAGGTTCAGGTTGGATATTAGGAAGAACTTCTTCACTGTAAGAGTCATTAGGCATTGGAACAGGCTCCCCAGGGAGGTGGTGGAGTCATCGTCCCTGGAGATGTTCAAAAAACATTTAGATGTGGCGCTTTGAGACATGGTTTAGTGGACAGGGTGGCATCAGGTATACGGTTGGACTTGATGATCTTTGAGGTCTCTTCCAACCATAATGATTCTATGATTCTATCATTCTATGATTTTATGCAAGCAGAAAATCGATGAAACTCAAAGTTACTGAATTCCCATGTAGATTGCTGTCATGTCCTTTGCACCCAAAAAGTAGAAAGGAGGAAACTCACTGAACATTCCCAGATGGCAGAGAAGAGAACTTGGAAATACCCCAGCAGTCCCTAGACATGATGGTAGGAGACCTGTTTTGGAGGCAGGATTAAGAGTAGAAGTATAAAAAGCTCCAAACGGGGTTGCTATCTTGTCTGTGAAGTACTGACTTTTAGAACTATTGACGTCAAACCTTTTCCTGGAATTTGGGTACTCCTATTTTCCATTGGCGGAAAATGCTGGTATATACATTTCAGTCACTGGTAGGAAATGCAAGTGTGCACCAGCCCCTCGTCAGCCTGCCCTCAGGCCTGAGTCTGCTGCCTGTGTCAGGCAGGCTAAGCGTAACAGATGGGACTGGTGGATGGATCCTTGCCAGTAACAGAAATCAAACTAGGAGATACGTTCCTGTGGCTGGATGAAAGACAGAAACAGGCAGAACAACTTATAAACCCGCATGGCTGACAGACAACCTGCGTCTCTCATGCAAGAAATTCCTCAAGCCCTCCCCAGGTGGGATGGGGCTGTGACTGCAGAACGTGTGTGCAAACATGTGGATTGGATTCTAGAACTGACAAAAACATAGGGTTCCTGGGTCAAAGAGAAATTCAGGTTTTTAAAACGCGTATTTTGTCCCTCTTGTTCTTGTCTCATCTGCTCTCAGTCATCTATACTGCATTCACTTTTCCATTTGTCTCACCTGTGCTTATTTAACCTACACACACGCAGACAGAAATAAAATATAGCACTCTGAGATCAATATGATGCATGAATGTTTCTGCTTGCGTAGGTTAGATGCTTTTCCCAACCCTTTCTCTGGCTATTGAACTGTAACTTCCATGGGTCAGGGACAGTCAGCTAATCTTGTACAACAAAGATCCATCCATGGCTGGTCTTAAGACACTAGCACAATAAACATGAATAACAGTAATGATGATACATCCTGTATGGTGTCACACAATTAGCATCTCTTTGACCTATAGTAAATCAGTGAGTTGAACTTGTGGCCTGGCCACTTACTCTAGAGGGTCCTTGGGCTCTGCACCTTCTGGAAGGAAAGTTTGTTCCCTGAGCATCTCTGGGGCTCACGCACTTCAGAACCATCTCCACCCAGGGCATTAAAAACATGATTTCATCCCCAGGAAACAGTGGAAATGGAAAATAAAGCCACATTTAAATATGTTTTGGCAAGTTTTGTGTTGGCTTTTTTTTGCAGTGTGGTGTAAAGTGCATTTTAGCTAGGTGGCTCATGCCTTCTCCAAAGAGTAAGAAACAAATCTGTTCCTGACAATCCTTTGTAACGCTATGCCAAGTTTCCTGTGCTGAGACACAGGGGAATGGGAATACAAAATATTTTGTCAGAAGAAATACGAACAGTATCCTATGGTGGAACATGTATGTCAGCTCTTGTTAAGGTGCTACTGCAGCTTCCCGGGGTCCCGTGGAAACAAGTCACAGCAAGGCATTGGTGGAAGCATGTGAAGTGGGGTGGCTCTGTTTGTCTTTTCTATCGGTTGTTACCTGCTGTGCTATGGGACTGATGACTGTCCCAAAGGAGGTTGAAATCACTATCTCCAAAGCAGATCTTTGCAAAAAGAGAACTCTTTCAGATGGACCAAACCTCCCCTCCTTCCTAGGGTGAGGAAGGGCAGTGCATACCCTCTGATCCCTGTGGTCCCCGGCTGTGGTGGAGAGGAGGTGGCGAGGGGGTCCTTGGGGAACCCATGGAGACGAGGTGGCGAGGGGGTCCTTGGGGAACCCACAAAGGACAGAGAGGTGGCATTGTTGTGCTTCTCTAGACAGAGACTTGCCCGTGCACTGGGTAGGTGTGCCTGTCACTTGTCCCCAGCCAAGAGCACTGGAGCTCGCTGCAGCTGGGAAAAAGGAAGCCAGAGAGTCCCAGGAGCCCTTCCGTCACTGGGATATCAGAAGAGAGGTCACCCTAAGTCACCCCAATGTTGTACTTCACTACCGTACATAACATTTGGGAGCCTGAATGCATGTGTGAGGCGGGGAGAGCCTCAGAGGCTGTGCAGGTGAAAGGCAGAGCTGGATGGATAGCTCAAAGCAATTACATGGTGGGTTCTGAGATCGGCTTGCATGCTTCCCTGGAGGGCAAGGCTGTTGTTGATAAGTGAAAATTAAATGTCTTTTGCTAATCCCCTTGAGGTGACAATACCTGTCAGATGTATCCATAACTCGCACTCAAATCTCTCTCACTTTCTCCAACTCCTCAAAGTAATAGTTATCTTCAGCACCTCTGGGCTTGTATGCTGTCATTGTGCTGGAAGAGACCTGAAGTCGCCATCTACTCCTGAAAGATAAGAGGGAGGAAACAGAAACAAAGATAAATTGAAGGGAAGAAAAGAAAAGATAAAAAAAAAGCAGGAGAAGGGAGCCCACGTAAAGTTTGTTTGTCTGTAAACTTTCCAAGATGTCCACTGCAAGCCCTCGCTGGGCAAGTTTTTCTATGGTTTCACTATTCCCAGGCCTGGAAAACTTTTCCTGCTATCTAATCTGCATCTCCCTTAAACTTATTACTTCTTGTCCTACTCCTGATGGATTTCTACATTCGTTATCCCATCCCATCCTGCTGCGCCCTTCTACACAGTTGATGACTCTTAATGCACTCTCTCATTCTGAGATCTAGATCTGCCCTCCTGTGCCTTGCTGAATGACTGCGCTGTTATCTGTTGTTCGGGGTTTAACAAAAGCACCAAATAGCATCAACAAGAAAGACCCTACCTCCCTTGTTTTGTCCTTCCATTTCTGGCCCAGTGGAAGCTTTCCTAGTCTTTTTTTCATCCCTTCTATACCATGTGTTCCCAATTTCATTACAAGAATCTGTGTGACATACTGCAAAAGCCTTTCTAAGCTGCGACGTAAGACAACAGTGCCTCACCTTTATCTGCAAAGCCCCAAACCCTGTTGCAGCAGGAAATTAGATCAGTTTAACACAATTTCCCCTTGACAAATCTACACCAATTCCTACATTTTATTTCCTTTTTTTTTTTTTCCTTACAGGGATGTGCAGGTTATCTTGCTGACTGGTTGTTGCTGTATTCTAGCAACTGAACTGCCAGCTCTGTCATCCCTGAGATCGCCCTATCCCTACCCCTTTCAAATGAGATGCACTGTTTACATGTTGAACCATCTTCTGGTACCTCTCCTGTTCTTCACAAGATCTTAATGTTAATGACTCAGATTTAATTAGGCAGGACTTTAAAGGACCCAGGATGAAATACACTGGACCCCGTAAATGTGGAAATACCATTCCTCTTGGTGCACTGTAATGTAGCCTGGGCAAAACACCTCAGATTTCTGCCTTGCATTACCTTTGGTCTCACTTCATGCCAACTTGTGTTTTCCCTGCCTTGAGTTGAGAGTCACAGCATTAAGGTTCATCCCTAATACAGTCACAGAAACAAGGACAAAGAAAAGAAACTTTCTGACTTGGAGGGTGTTTTAATTTTTCGCTCTTTTGCTGAAGCTTTGGGAGCATCATCTTCCAGGGGACTTTACAGACAGCCTGTCACTGCAATGCAAAGAGAGGCACCCTTTGCACACAGCGGGGTTTGTCCATGGACATCGAGTAAATAATAAGGTAAAGTACCCCCAAAAAGGAAGGTTGAAGCCTTAATCTGCAGCAGCAAAATGGAATCTCAAAAAAAGAGACAGAAAATACCCTTTCCTTACCGACATCAGATTCATTCATAGGTAATTTGTTGAGGTCACTGGCATTGCTGCTGGTACAGCTGCTCTGAGGACAAAGTTCCTGGGCAAATCTGGTTACAAAGCATTTAGGGAAAGCGGGAAACAGAGGGTAGTGCTTAGGTCAAACAACTGTCCTTGACTCTATTTCCTTGCCTAAAAGATGTGTCTGAAGTACAGACACAGCACAGAGAAAATCTATAAATGAAGAATTTATAAAATAAGGGGTCGGTGGGGTTTCTTGATCTAGAGTTAAGAATGATCAGAGCTGCAGCCAAGGTGCCTAGAGATATGGGTGGCAGTAATTAGTTTCATGCTGTGTTTAAAAGATAACGTATTAGATGTAATCATCAACAGCTCATGAGACAACAGAGGACAGGTTCAAATAACCGGTACATAGAAAAAGAAGGTACATCAGGTCAGCACTGTGTGACATAATCAGTTTTCCTTTTGCCTGGTACTTATTAGTGAAATATGTGCAAAAATATGCCCAAATTTGGTGCAAAATTTGTTTTACCTGTTGTGCATTGAACATAAGTTTTCATGGTGGGAGCAACAAAAACTGTCAGTGCAAGGGTTAAGTTTCAGGCTCGAGGCTGTTTGCTCTCCCCAGACTTTTAAAAACCTTATTTTATAAAGATCCAAGTTGCTCACTTCTCTGCTGAGTGAGGATGTTCAGCCTGGGAGGTGCCCAGCTGGTTGTAGGGTTGTAGGTAGCAGGCCCTATGTTTCTGAATGACTATCTGGAGTACAGGAGGAGGCAACCTCAAGTTGGGATTTCTGTGTTGTGGTGGACTGCTGTCTTCCAGCCTTGCTCCTAGGAAAGCTCTGCCCAAGGCACGGCAGAGCAAGGAGGAAGGCAACTCAGTACCAGCCAGGAATGGAAACTGTTCTCCCAAGATGTTTGGATATCAGGAGGTGAAAGCCTGTTGGTACAAGCAGAAGAGGCTAAAAAAGGCAGTGTCAGGTACACAAGCTGGGATTGTAAGGCTGCTTCTTTTCTGAGTGAGTATCAAGTACCCTGATTGTAGGTTTTGGAGTGGTAAGGCAGTAGTTTATTCAGGTTCACATTATCCTGCTCATCTGACAGATGACTTTGTAACCTTAACTACTCAGCAGGACGAAAGAGACAGTGATACCTGAAGAGATGCTATGTGAACTCTACACACTTGAGGAGGCTTACTGCACGTATGGAATGTGCACAACGTGCACCTTTTTTTTCTTGGTGAATGGAAGAAACTTTTCTGTTTCCGGCAGAAGCCAGGCAGAAAGTTTTCTGCTCGTGCAGAAAAGGTCATTTCCTTGATGCTGTATGCAGGTAAGAGAGAGTTTCAAATGTGATAGCTACCTGATGTGAAAATGGTAGCAGGTATCAGCTCTGTACCATGTGTGGGGACTGCTATCTGTCCCAGAAAGGCATTCCCGATAGCTGGTGGGTTGGACAGGGGCTGCCTTCATGAACCACACGCTTTCAGGCGTAGGTGGCTAACTGCTCTGCATAACCAGTTAGCTGAGATGTCATTCCTGGAAGTAATCCTACCAGCTTAAAGAAATGCATCGCAATTAATGGACAAACTGAGTTCCCGGGAGCATAGGAACTATCTTCAGGTTTCTTTGACGTGCTCATTACCTTAGGCAGTAAAGAGGAAGCTGAAGGGCACTGAAAAGAAAGGAAGATTCGATCTGAAACAGTTCCTTTTGTCACCCTGCAGTTAAGGCATTTTCTCCTTACTGGAGCATAAAGCTTCCTGGATTTTCAAATCAAAATGTCTGTTATATTTCATTGATGCTTAGCTTATCTGTTCCTTTAGCTTTTGCTATTAGCAAGTGTGCTTATTGGGGTATAATTGCATTACAGAATGATGGCAGAATGAGGCTGTTTCCTTGTCCAAGAACTTCAGAAGGCTTCCAGCTGCTTTGGGATCATACGGTAAGGATGCTAAGTGCACTTAGTCGGAGGCACAGAAGAAAAGCTGTTATCCATCATAGACTCATTTTTCAAATTGTTTTCTTCAATTGTAAAAACGTGATGCATGCAATTTTGTATAGTACAAAACATGTGAATGAATGCTATTTCATCTGGTTCTATAGATTTTTGGGGACAACACTTCCCTTTCTCAGCTAAATGTTCCCAAATTCTTTCAATAGTTTCCTAAATTACCCTTATACTACTACTAGCAAAAATATCTCTACAGAAAACAAGGAAGAGCACAATATTGAGAAAGAAAATACAAAACATATGGGAAGAGCAACGAGGAAAATAGTCATGACCTTTTTATTTATACCAGGCAAACTTTATGATATATGTTATATATACTGTATTTTATCAGTGCCTCTGGGACAACTGCCAATATACTAGCTTAGCCAATTAACAGGGAAAGCAAAGACTACTCCTTGAACGTCATCATGGTAGCAAATTTTCCATTTAGCAAGACATACAGAAGACGGGAAATCCCAAACAGTGGGATTTAGGCAGAATATCTGGTAAATCAAGGGCCTAATTCATCACTGTATTACTCTTATTTCACGTTGATGTACCTCCATCAAGCTCAACAGATTTCTATAAACATAAAACCCAGAGAAAGATGTTGGTGAGTCAAGTGACCGAGACTGATGCAATCAATACTTTTTTGTTAGCATTTTCTTCGTAGTTCATTTAAAGTCTTCCCAGATTGTTTTTCTGCCTCAAGGAAATAGTCATTTAGAACTTGATCTTTCCCAGAACATGTGTGGCTTCCACAAGTACATGTTATGATAAAAGAAAGCAAGGAACCATGTATTAAATACAGCAAGCATGTATTAAATAGACGCACAGCAGTCAAGTCACTCTGTCTGGTAATGGGCATGAAGACAACGAAGGAGATGCAAAATTAGTGCCTGACCGAAACCCCACTGCAATCAGTGAGTCAGGGAGCACAGAGGGATTCAATTCTTCTGAGTTTGGGGGCTGATGTCTCACAATCACCACTACATTTACATGTAGAGCCTCAGCTCTGCACTCTCTGCTGTGCACCACACAAAGGCTTGGGAGAGAAATGCTGCCAATCAACACAGCAAGGTGCCAGGCTATTTTAATCTAAGACAACTGCCATTTGAAAGTTGTGGCCAGCATCAAAGGAAGAAGGCAGTCACAGTTTCAGAAAGAAATCGAAGTAGCCAACATAGTGTATGAAAAAAATGATACCCTGCAAGACTCATTGCATTTTGTTACCAACAGTAGACCTTGCCTAGTATCTGCTGATAGTCCTAGTCCAGCTTCCCTCACCATGGGCTTGGAGACCCAAGCCATCAGGGAATACCTGGAGACTTGCTTTGACAGGGATACCAAGGATTGAGCAACGTTTAAGCATCTAAATATTTAGGGAATGATTCCAGTGCTGAAACATGGATTTCTGGTGCCCTTTGACATGTCCTGGGGTACCTGAGACACCCACCTTGACCAGACAGACGTGACACAGAAGAGACCCTGGGAGAGCTGCAGTCTCTATGGCAGTGCTGGAGGTCTGGCAGGGTGCCCGAGGCATTTCAAATGTCACCGGGTGCACGCGTTTGATGGCACCACTCTGTCTAAACTACGTTGGGGAACCAGTCCTCCCATATCACGCATGGACGGCAGTCATCCTGCTACCTCAGGTTTCAGAGGGGCTGGGTCACCTCAGGAGGTTCTCATCACTTTCAGTTGAATATGAAGTAGTTTAGAGCCATAATTCAGATAGCTGGAATATATGAGACTCCAATCCTTTATACTGCAAGGGAGAATCTCACTTGCAACATAACTGTATCAACTTAAAGGATGATTTTCATAGAATCATGGAATACTAGGTTGGAAGGGACCTCAAGGATCATCTGGTCCGACCTTTCTTGGCAAAAGCACGGTCTAGACAAGATGCCCCAGCACCCTCTCCAGCCGAATCTTAAAAGTGTCCAATGTTGAGGAATCCACCACTTCCCAGGGAGATTATTCCAAAGGCTGATTGTTCTCATCATGAAAAATTTTCCTGTTGTGTCCAATCGGAATGTCCCCAGGAGTAACTTGTACCCATTACCCCTCGTCTTTTCCATGTGACTCCTTGTAAAAAGGGAGTCTCCATCTTCCTTGTAGCCACCCTTTAAATACTAGAACATGGTTATAAGGTCTCCCCTAACCCTTCTTTTCTCCAGGTTGAACAAACCCAGTTCTCTCAACCTTTCCTCACACGGCAGGCTGCCCAGTCCTTGGATCATCTTTGTGGCCCTTCTCTGGACCCTCTCCAGCCCATCCACAGCTTTTTTTGTACAGCGGGGACCAAAACTGCACGCAGTATCCAGGTGTGCCCTGACAAGCGCTGAGCAGAGTGGGATAATGACTTCGTTCTCTCTGCTGGTGATGCCCTTGTCGATGCAGCCCAGCACCCTGTTGCCTTTCTCTGCCGTAGCAGCTCGCTCTTCACTCCTGTTGAGCTTGGTGTCCACCAGCACCCTCAGTCCCTTTACAATGAGCTGCTCCCCAGCCTGTGCTGCACTCCTGGACTACGTTTTGCCAGGTGCAAGACCTCACACTTGTCCTTGTTGAACTTCCTAAGCTTCTTGTTGGCCCACTCTTCCAGCCTACCTAGGTCTTCCTGCAGGGTGGCTCTCCCTTCTGAAGTGTCCACTTCCCCTCTCAGTTTGAGATTATCAGCAAACTTCATCAGGGTACACTTGCTACCATCATCCGTATCACTTATGAAGGTACTAAACAGCACTGAGCCCAATATCAGTCCCTGGGGGACCCCACTTGTGAGAGATTGCCAGTCCAAAAAGGAGCCATTGACCACCACGGGCTTGTCAGCCAGTTCCAATCCACAGCACAGACCACTTGTCTAGACCCTAACGCATCAGTGTCTCTAGGAGGAAGCTGTGGAAAACCATATCGAAAGCCTTGGAGAAACCTTGGATTTTTTTATGGCAGGTAATCTAGGAAAGACAATCTCAGTAATCTGTGCAGTTTTCCAACTCTGAATTAAGCCACTTAATTCAGATGAATCAGGGGATGGGGTTTATTTTAATTTTATAGTTGTCTGGAAATAAGTGGTTCAGCCAGCATATAAGGTATCAAGTATACTGCTAACAAAACATTTAAGTGAACCTTATTGTGGGATTAGAAAATTTCCAAGGAATGGTGTGACAAATGTCATAGGTAAACAGAAATATACTGTGGAAAAGAAAGCACCTCTAGAATACTTGACATGGAAGAGGTTTTGAAGAACAGATAAGAGAAACACCTAGCAGAGTGCACAGAGAAATAATTGATCCCATCATGAACTGGAAAGATAGATTCAATGGCATCTTACAGACTTTCTCTTACTTGATTAATTCCCCTGAGAGTCCTCAATATACCGTGGCATTCTTCATAACCTTACAATTTCTTTGTCCTGTGACTTCTACACAAATTACTTTCACCTTTCTTTACTTCTTTCAATGGGTTTCTTCTCCTTTTAAAGTGCCAGGCAGGGATTTCTGTAAATAACATAAAGAAACACAGCTTAGATCAAGATATCAAGTGATTAAAGCTTGCTTTGGGTTTTTTTTGGGTTTTTTTGGGGTTTTTTTTGGGTTTTTTTTGTTTTTTTTTTTAATAAGAACAGAGCAAAAAAAGAAATAATATACTCTGGATAGTATAGTAACTAATGTTTTTATTAGTTAGATGAACAAGCGCAAAGGACCATACATTCAAAATATCTTATAATTTAAGATATTTAGGATGAAAATCCATGAAAAATCCAAGTTATTTCACTCTTCAGTGTGCTATAGTGTCCATCAACCCTTGCCTTTCTGCTGTTGAGAACTGCATAGAGTGTGAACTGCCTCTGGCTCCGATTCTAATCTCACTTGTGCTAATGTAAATCCAAAATAACCAATCTGAAGTTGGTTTAAAACGCTGTAATTGAGAGCAGGATTAAAGCTTTAAGGCCATTTTTAAAATAGGGATTTAGGTACCTGGTCTCTCAAATATCAATTTAAATCAGATTAAAATTTGACTCTGAGGAATTTATCCTGCTGTCAGTTACACGTAAAGGTGACTCAGTGGCGTTCAGTGCCTGGGTATTTCATAGATAAAGGCCCAGTTTCTCTTCCTACAATTTCTGACCTGCTGATGCAAGAGTTACAAAACAGGTTTTGCCCCTCACCTGGCATCAGAAATAAGATTCATTTTTGGTCAAGCTTCTTATACTTCGAAGCCCCAATCAATACACATAATTGTATTTTCCCCCTTACTGATAACGGACATGTACTAACACATGACGTCTTTGAATATGTCTTTCATTTTTTCAAGGAAGCTCAGCATCTCAGCATTTTTCCTTAGCTGATATTTGGATGAACATACATTTCCTTTGCTTTGCCCTTTTGTCTGTCTAATGAAACTTGTTGACCAGGCAGAGGTGTTCAATTAGTAGAGGCAGTGAGATTATTCACTGCAAATGAATTATCAGATAAGGTCAGCTTTCTCTTCAATACTTCAGTACAGAACTTACATCTAAAAAATCTTTCATTATTTCCAAATATTCCTGATAGTTTTGATGTGTTTACTTCAGTCAGCAGCATTTTTGGAATTCATTCATTAGACCAGAAATTATTTATTATTTTCAGTGCACAGTGGTCACCTGGCATTATGTCTTCTACCTAATTAGATAATTGTATTATTTTGAATCAGGAATTAAAAGAAGGCAGATGGAGATCTGCAAAAATTAGCATTTATCTGTAAAACTTTCTTGATAAAGTTCAGCTTTGACACAAAAACATTCTTAATAACCGCTTTCATATTAAATCATCATTTCCAGTTTCAGTGCAGGATATTTGAAGCATCTGAAGTCTGAAGTGCTTCTTTGCACCCAGAGATGTTGGTGCATGGTCAATCTGCTTTGGGTGGTTCACTCATTTTTCCCAGCTGATGAGGGTGACCGACCGTGGCTACCAAGTGGCCTGGGGTGACTGGCCCAGGGGACCGAAGCGATGGGGGTGCAGCAGATGCCTCCACTGACATGGGGGGCCATGGGACAGACCCCTCCAGTGAGTAGCATCATGATGATGACCGGCGTGATCGCGGAGCTGCTGGTGACCGAGCCGCCTTCCACTTGATGTTACAAAACCTATTCTGTTTTCTCCCTGCCTGACAGACATGGAAAGCCACACGTCCCCTCTTAAAATATAGATGGGCCACGTGAAGCTCCTGTTTTCTCTAACTGGTTTATTGGTCGCTGACTGGTGCCTTGTGTTTCGCAAAAGGTAACTGTGGCCCTTCTTTAAAAGGGGGCTGTTTCCCTTGTGTAACCCCACCTGTGTGCGAAGTGTCCCTTGGGCTCTGCTACAAGTGACTGACTTCCTTTAGAAACAGTCATTTTCATGCTGTTGGGATTTGTCCATGTTTTTAATGATGCGAGTTTGGACAAGACAGTTTTTTAGTATTACTTAAAGAATAAATCAAAAAATCGATAAGAAAGCAGAAGGTGAAAAGAGAGGTAAAGCTTCTGGGACATCAATATTACTTCAGTTAGTCTAAACTCACTGGAGTTTTTGAGATACCCACCTGCTGTGGGCAAAAAGACATGGTTTCATGTCAGGGAATTTCAACCAATTATATTTATCCCCAATTAACATAGAACTCCAATCACTGATTCTAGTATTGAGAAAAAAAAAAAGCAAACAAGTAAATAAACACTTATGGAAAACACTTCCCTCCCACACCTCTCCCCACCTTACTTGTCTTGAATCCCCTTGCCGCGTGTTACACGGTCGCCTTGGTGAGGTGACAGTAGTGCAGGAGATGCGGTCTCCTACTCAACTGCATACCTCTGGGCAAGACTCAGTTTGGGTTGGAGACACCTACATCTCACTGACCGTGTGGGCCCAGGTGTCCTAGATCCCACTGGAGTCAGTGGAGAGCTGTGGCAGAGATTCAGAGAGCTGAACATAGGCATCTGAGTGACTAAAAGGCATCCTAGACCTCTACCTATGGGACGTCACCTACAGACTTCCTTGCAAAGGTGAATCAAACTGGAACATCTAAAATGTCAGAGGTTGCCGAAGCGTGGGCAGCTGAGCTCTAGTCCTCACAGGCGGTGATGCCAGCAGGTGACTCAGTTGACAGCCACGAAGGACCCAACTCAGTGGATTAAATGTAGGGATCCAGTCCAGTGCACACAAGACATCAAGGCTGACAAGGCACAGGACCCCTGGGGGACACACACCCTTCTGCAATATCCACTAGATCCTGTGTTGGGTATGAGAGCGCGTCTAAAATGATACTGGATGTCTATGCTGAATCAACCGAATAATTATTTACATGACTATTTTAGGATGAACTGAATCATTCCCTAGGCTCTGCAGGTTGTTTTGATTTAATTAACACTGGCTATAACAGGAGTTTGCAACAATGGACCATGCAGGTGCCTGCTTGTGAACATGGTTGTGAAATCCCACCTTTATTGCCTATAGATGCTGATGTGGATGTTGAATGGGCAAACTGACTACTCACATGCCTACTTAAATTGAAAACTAATTGAAGATCAATGTGACCTGTGGGCAGAAATCAGAAGGAGGAACGGAGGAGAGAGAACCTGAGAAATGCAGCAACTAGAAGAAGAGGGTAGATGTGACTGGGGAATCTTTGTCAAAAGAAATAAGAGATCTGTCGCCTAAATTAATCTAGAGAACAGCACTGGTGGGCAGAACATCCAGGAACTAACAGAAAGGCTCAAAAATGTAGGATATGAAACTAGGTAGTGTTAAGATAATAGAAATACGTTCCACTTGTCATCCAAATCGTAACACCGATATTGAAAAGTATGCACTGGTGAGGACAGCAGAAATGAAGAAAAATGTCATGGAGGAGTACTGTAATAATGCAAGAAATATGACTGAAAGAAATATGAAGAGAAAATACAGGGGGAAAAAGGATCTGTTTAAGTCAAACTCAGTTCAGAGAAGGACAGCTGAAAAGGTTTTAACAGAACGGTGTTACGGGTCTCTGAAGAATTCTTACAGTTAGAAATGTGCAGCGATTGCAATATATTAGAAAGAAATATTGTACAATACTTTGGTGGTATAGTATAGCGTAAGAGGATGACTACATTTTTTTCAGTTTGGCCTTAGACTCCGTGTGACTCATAATCCCACATTGTTTCTGGATAATACTAATATTATTGTTACATTAGCCTGTAATGTTGCTAGTAACCTGATTACAATTAATCCGTCTCTGTAAGTGGCTAGGTTAAAAAAAGCCTCCAAGTACCTTTCGAAATACATTACTATTATTATTTAAAAATGGCAAACTTTGACAAATTAAGGGAAGTAAATGGTGAAGTGGATTGGATTTGCATTGGATTGGTGGTAAGCCCAAGGTCCTGAGTGTGAGGTAAGCATAGAATTTCCTTAATCAACAGAACAAAATCTATTTGGACGTTGAACATAAAAAGATGGAAAGAAATCTGTATGGAAGGGCTTCCTAAGGATAGTTCAGGGTGCAAGGAAAAGGAGGGAGATGACAAAACAGCCTTCAAAAAATGAGAACTAAGAAGCATTTTTGTTTATGCTTTAATAAAATACTTCTCTTGTACTACCTTCTTCTCGATTTTTAATTTCTTTGTCACCACTCCACATGGCTTAAATTAATTAAAAAAAGAAAGAACAGAAGGATGAAGGGAGGCCATTTCTGAGAAGTATTCTTGAGAGAGCTCTTAGGCAGTATTTTCCTTTTGTCACACTATGTATCAGAAAGTAAATGTGAATAAATGGCACCAGCAAGCATCTGAGGAACCCTGCAAAGTGGAAACGACGTTTTCCCAAGGCACTTCATAGCTGCCAGTATAAGCCCTTTCGTATCTCTCCCTGGACCCATCATGCGGTACGAAAGGCTCAGGCAGACGGGGGATGGAGGTGAGGACTATCTGCTCCCTGGAACTCATTCCCATGGCAGAAGGATGATGAGAGCTGGTGGTGAAAAGGGTTTGACTTTCTTATGCGTTTTCTCTTGGTACATGGAGATCTTCACAGAAACAGGTTTGCAAGGAGATCCCCAGGCACATGAGATGAGCTTGAGGTGACACCAAAATGTCCAAACCCAGTATATGTCTGCCCAGGAATCCACTGGCTTGAGGTTGCGATACTCCCCTGCACCAAGCCAGGCATTATAGCCCACGCCGCACAGATCCTCCCTGGTCACCAGCTCTCTCTGAATGTTTGACAGGGTTTTTGAGTGAAGGAAAGGGACGAAAGGTAAAACCTTTAGAGATGGAAGCTGAAAAATTCTTATTAGCGCTTACAGTCTGGTTCCATGTTTTGAGATAATCAGGTTGTGTAGGAAGCCCGGAGGGACAGATACTCTCTCCTGCTTTGTTATTTGTGCAACACTTAGCAGCGAGGCTGAGCAGCTCCTGTTTGGGACATTTGGGAATAAGACAATACAAATGAGACTATTAACTCTTCCTCAGACAAATGCATCATCCCTTTAGTGGTTACTGGAGTCTGAAGTGTACTTCAAATGAAAAAAAAAAACAAAAACCACTCCCAAAAAGCAAGAAACTGATTTTGCTTTAAGAAAGCTCAAGGGTAATTTGTTTCCTTTGCATAAAGGAAATCTCTTGGCTATATTGTAATTTCTTATCTTATTATGTGCTTTCCTCACTAATTATTACTATTCCTTCTCAGTTTGGACTTTAATTATAAAATATCAATTACAATTTCTGCAGGTTTATTGGCTGGAATGGCTACCCGATCCAACAATTATCTGGAGTACTACACTGAATTCAAGCTCAAAGCTCTATCTTTTGAAAAGGAATAAGTAATATGAAAACGTGCCAATCCCCCTGACTGACCACAGGAGATAATTCCTTCATACCAGTTTCAATAGTAAACATGAAAATTGTCTTCTGAATATCAATTAAGGTGTTTTCCAAAGCAATTCTCCTGTTTTGCTAATTTTTTGGATGGTTATTTTTATTGGAAGTATAGGGAACTATTAAAAAAGATAATTGCATAGCTTTCAGCATGGGAAAAAGATGAGATGGAACATTTTTATTACACAGATTTGAATACGTTTGATTCGGCTGTTTCACTGCTTCATCAAACGCAGCTTCCAGGGCCCAGCTACTGCCGCTGGGCTGCACTGTCCAGGAGATGTCCAGATTCATATTCTAGGGATCAACGGCCAAAAGAGCTCCAGGGCAAGTTTGTGTTTTAAACACCAGCCTGGCTCATTATATAAAACCACAGGGGTATAGCACCATTCACTTCAGAGGGCTGGTTTTTTGGCATTTGCATTAGCAAAGAATATCATCCTTGTTGGCCGTTTTTTGCAGTGCTTGGGAAAAGTGTTGCGCCTTAGGACTGCTGGCTGCAATGCTCTTGCAGTAAAACAGGATTCAGCATGAATAAGGGTGGCGGGAGCTGGTCCTAAATTGAGTGGATGGAGGGATGGAGTCCTCCATACAAAGCTCAGAGCGTTGCCTCTCCTCGCTGAGTCTGTGTGTTTTCTGCCACGACACTATTAAATGTGTTCAATTGTAACTAACTTGCCCACGCTGGTTTTGGTACAATGTGACTGATACTAATTAGAAATCTGTCTAGAGTAGGAAAAAAATACGGGCACTGTCAAAGCTGTACTGGCCTGAGGCTGGGTGGGGATGGGTGGGGAAGTATCCCACCCTTGGTGGATTGTCCTGTGGCAATGGCTGGATGTACCTTCCTCTTCTGTCTTCTTGATCTCACACAATACATATTCATGTATGCTTTGCATCCAGCCTTTCTTTTCCAGAGTGCTTGTGCCCTGTGCCTCCAGTGAGAACTTGCCCTCATGTTATTCCTGTAGTTCCTGCGTTCCTACTCCAAAGGGCACGTCCCTGCCCAGCCCCTCTTTCCTCTCTTGCTGAGCTTTTGCTGTCTCATCAGTGAGGCTCCAGGTCTGTAACCAGTCACGCTGGGGAGAGCTATGACAAAGCGAGTCAGGCTCTGCAGCTATGATGCTCTACCCTAATGAAGCCTTTGATGCCATGCCATGATCCTTTCCGCCCTTCATCTACCTCTTCGCCCTTCCTCTGCTAAGTACTTGCCATCTCCTGACTTCTAAAAGATGGCTAGGAGTGCCTTTTCTCAGGTCCCTGTTACGCCCTGCAGGCAGGAACGCAGCCGTGGCTCCTGGCCTCTCCTGTTGGGGCTGGGTCCTCCCCTGAGATCTTGAAACATCACCTATGCTCCTGTGTCCTGCCTTGGGATTTGCCTTCTTACAGAAGTCCCTAAACTCTGCTGGTCTATGAGGAGGGAGGTGCTGAAGAGAAAAGGGAGGAAAGATGAGCCCCCCTGGATGATGTTTCCTCTAGGACAAGAGGAAAAGGTCTCAAGTTGCGCCAGGGGAGGTTCAGGTTGGACATTAGGAAGAACTTCTTCACTGTAAGAGTCGTTAGGGATTGGAACGGGCTCCCCAGGGAGGTGGTGGAGTCACCATCCCTGGAGGTGTTCAAAAAACATTTAGATGTGGCACTTTGAGACATGGTTTAGTGGGTTTAGCGGACATGGTGGTGTTGGGTATACGGTTGGACTTGATGATCTTTGAGGTCTCTTCCAACCATAATGATTCTATGATTCTATGATGAGGAAGAACAAAGAATCGAGTGGAAGTTTTGGGGAAGGAGATGAGAAGTTGGACTGAGAGTTGCAGAATGGGCAGGCTGGGAAGCTCGTAGCGTGAACGCAATTTTGACATCATATTGCTCAACTCGTCCAACACACACTGAGACTTCCACCCCTTCTTGGGGGTACGGAATAATATATGTGTTAGTTAGTCTTTAACAGCTGAAAACAGAGAAACCACTTGTAGGGTTTGTTCTGCAAAATATGTGCAGCTACTGCTTCAGCCAAGTATCAATTTTAATAGACAATGTGAAATGAAAACATTTGTGTACGACAAACTTGGTAATCTGGAGCCACACCGGGTCGGGAGAGAGCAGTCCCTATGTGAGAGAGGGTGGCCGAATATTCTCTTTAACAGTGCAAGCACTTGGGTGTTGCAAAGCTGATGGTCACGTTGCCTAGCAGAGCGCGGAGCTGACAGACGGATTGCTCAGCAAATGGCTATATATGGAGGGTGACATTTCACCAAGCAGTTAGATGAGAAGCGTTTGTGGACAGGAGCCGCCTTTTTCACTCTGTGTTTGTACATCGCCTAGCACAATGACATCCTGGGCTTTTTTGTGGGTGGCAAAGCGTTGCTGTGCTACAAATGAATAACAAACATCACAGCAGGAGGAGCTGATCGTGGGCTTTCCTGTTAACTGTATGAACGCATATAGATGACAACATACATTACGATTATATCACAGCTTCTTGGGTGTCTTTACATGCTTGCCAATTAATCCTTTTCAGTGCCGGCACTCGTCTTTAGGTGTCACGTTGTGATGGAGGCAGCAAGGCTCTGTTTGCCACCAGTCAGTCTGATACCACGCCAGCGTGAGCTGTCCCAGGGCTTGGCATGCTGCTGATGTATTAGCCGTACCCAGATGAATGGGTCCACAACAAATGCTTCCACGATGTGAAACTCATAAATACTGAGCTGTATGTAGCACACAGCTGGAATCTGGTACTGTTATTGCTGTGCCCGGCTCAAGTGACAGACGTGAGAAATCTCTGTGCCTTGGCAAGTAACTGGCGTTCTTATGGTTGTTTGCAACGTGCCGTTGATGATGAACAAATGAGTGCGGGTGCAAACATGCTTCTGAGTTCGTGACTGGACTGCACCCTTTGCAGACGTGTTTCTGCCTGAATGGAGACACAGCAGCGACTGCAGCATCTCCCCGTTGTTCCTGTCTGTCACGTTCACTGGCTCAGTGTTTATGGGTGATGGGAATAGCTGGATGAGTTACCGTGCTCGCTGGACGCAGAGTACTCCAATCTATACATTGTATTTTGCCATAACTAGTCACCTCACAGTTTTGTCCAGAGACAACAGTGATCTCTAATAGCCTTCTACCGGCACTTCTACCCTTGACATTTCTTTCCCTTTCCACCCCTTGTGCTGCTTCTCTTTGTTCCAGTCACACCAAATTCAATCTGTTTGCCCTCATCCGCACAGACATGTCGGCAGCCGCAGACCCCAGTGTCTGAGTGTGATTGTGCTTTGCCTTCTATTCTTGGGAATAGTATGAATGGTATCCAAATCCTCTGCTCCCCTGCAGGCTGACTTGTCTGACATCAGCTACCCTTTCAAACCACAGCCACAGAAATCACTGAGTCGTAAAAAATAGAGCTGGCAGGGCCTCCAGACTTCCCTAGACTATTCCTAGTTCCTTGAATAACCCTTTCGAAAACAGGCTTGCATCTGTTTGCCTGTGCAGGGGCCTCCTTATCCTCAAAAAACTCTCTTACCTTGCACATAACTGTGTCATATGTCGTAACATGTCATACCATAACTAGTTCATGTTCCCCTCTATCTTCACTGCTTGTTTGCCTGTACATTTTTGGGACTCCTCACCCTCACTGTGATGATGAACCCAGACCCTTATCCGGGTTCTCCTG
>NW_009615772.1:229701-243838 GCF_000690535.1 Cariama cristata | reverse complement strand
CAAGTAGTTTGGAAAAGCTGCAGGGTATGATGCACTCAACACAGAGAATCTGATGTCAGATTTCCTGATACTGCTCCACAAAGATGATGGCAAAACTAATTTTGAGGATTCACTTTTACAGATGAGAAAGCAATTAAGAACATTAAAGAAATTAAGAAATGCTAAGGAGGATCAGAGCAACGGACCCTCTTGCCCAGCATGCTGTTTATGACAGTGGAACTAGGAGATGCTAATCTGGAAGACCACATGAAGTTGGCCACTTTCTGTGGTCCATTCCCCTCATACTCCACCAATATTTGGTCTGTATGATCAGAGTGGAAAAAAGCACTGGCTGTGAGAAGATCCCTTTCCTCTAGGCAAATACTGGGATCTGGGGTTTATCTACTTTACAGAAGATGCGAAGTGCTCACCCATGACTACTTCCAAATTAAGGCTGGGAGTGACTTCCAACTAATCATACCTACTCCACTGGGAATGCAGCATGTGCTAGAGACAGACACGTCACAGACTCTTCTTCAGAAATAAACGTAACACCGTCTTAAAAATACCTAGGGTTTTTCATTCCTATAAGGCTGCTCCACTGCTGTAGTTGCCATCAGCTGCTTTCTTATTTCCATCCCAAATTTATGACCAGCAGCAGGTGTTGACCTATTTCTTTATCATATGGTCTTCCCTTGCTGGTGTTTCCCAGCCCAGCGTAGGAAGCTGTCTTCCCCTTTCAGCTTTCACTTTGCTGGGCTAACCAAGGCATGCTCTTGAAGTCTCGGTCTTTTTCTCCAGGCAACATGAATTACCCTTCCCTGCCCTCTCTCCCAGTAGTGATTTATTCCTGTCTGGAATCTTTTCCAAATTAGGCCGAATTCAGTCATGCCGGAGTTCAAGGGCTGGATGAAGATGACAAACTAATTTCACACAGGATGTATCAATAAAGACTCCAGAGAAATGATTTTCAGTTACTAGCTTGGGTTAGATTTGAATTATCAAGTTGTCTGTCTCTAGTAAACAGCATCAGTCAGATTTTTAGGTCACATCAAAATGGGTGAGTCAGGAATTCGCAGTTAAAAAAAATGTACCCAGCAACAGAAAACCCAGATGGTCTCATGAGTATTCCCTCACCTTGGGTGGAAATCTTGTGCAAACCACTGGGGCTTTTCTGATCTGTTTTTCTTAAGCTGCAGCTGCATCCAGCTCTACACAGAAAAACAACATGATGTACGCCCCGAGGCCTGTCCCTTTGCGAGCCTCACCCTCTCCACCCCTTCTGGATCCAAGAGAGGACCAAAGCCATAGTTCAGCTTCACATGGTCATAACCAAACTATGGAAAGAAATTTTTTTAAAGTTTTCAGTTTCAAGGATCAGCTTGTGGCTAATGTTTTAATACTGTCAATCTCGAAATCTAAGTTCACTTTTGGGGGATAAGCGTGTTCTCAATGCAAGATCTTGGCTGGAGAGAGCAGAAGAGGCAGTGCAGATCTTGGGGCTTTTGTGATCGTTTTTCTGTGGAACATTTCAGTGTTGCAGAGCCTGGAGCTGCACTACTAGGCACTGTGGGAACCTCGCTTCGGCAAGGCTGCAAGGGGATCGCTACGGAGGGAGAAAAAACAACAACAAAAAAGGAGTGGCATTTTCTGAGGTAGAAAAAGTACCGCTTCTGAAAAATTTTCTGCACAAAGATCAGAAAGCTCAGTCTTCATAAAATAAAGCTCCTTTGTTTCTGATAAGTACATATTTACAGAAAGGTGCACAGCTACACAAAACCATACCCCAGCTGGCTTTACCAGTGTGTGATAACACAACATGAAAGCAAAGAAGAAAAGATAAAGAAAAGTCCATGGGTCGAAAAGGCTTAACACTGCCCTCAAGGTCATGATTCCTGAAATCTGGGGGGTTTTAATTTTCTATGGAGATGCTAGTACGGTGTGGACAGCAAGGTTATGCTAAGAAAATCTTTGTCCACATTCAGCGTACAATCTGTCTTTTCTGTGTCCGTTCTCTGCTATGGTACACCTCACACTACGGAGCCTGGAGTTAATCTTTGACTATTCTCTTGAACGGCAGTTGTTTCATTTTATGGAAACTCTCTCACCTGAGAGTTTTCCAAGACCGATATAATCAGTCGTCTGGGTATAGCATTTCAAAATTAAGGCACACCTGCATTTGCTGAATTCAGCTGAGGAAAGGTAACTCCACCCACATCCATTTCGAGCATATTTATTCCCATCCTCATTTTCTTGTGCGGTTTATTCAGGCTTTGGGATATTGAGTTGGTCTTTGGTCCTTATGTGTAAGAAAAGTTGGTCACTTTTCAAGAGTTATAGTACAAATTAAGAATCTTTCAAAAATTATAGGCTCAGAGTGTTTTAATGCCTGACCTGAAGGAATTAGCTGGGAGGTGGAAGTGTGGACTCTGCAAATCTACCATTTACTGTCCATTACGGGGGAGCAGCTAAGAGTGAGCCATGGATGCAACACGAGTTCTCTGCCCTCAGGAGCCTTCCCTGAGAGCCCTGGTTACACACGCAGGCACGCACACACACACATGCACATATATATATATATATATGTGTATGTGTATGTGTATTTATACCTGAGAGAGAGAGATGTTTTGGTGCAGGGAGAGGAAGGGAAACTTCACCCTTCCAAAAGAGTCGTGCCCTTCAAAAGCCCCATAAAAAGAACCCCCTGGGGTTTGTAGCCTCACTTCTGGACTCTTCATACATTGGGGAGATTAAAAAAAACCCACCCAAACACACTGATATTCGATCTCTGTTAAAGGAGGTAATTAGCAGATTAATGTCTACATAAGGGATACATTATTGCTTCTTAATAGCAATGGTGTGGCAATTCTAATTACTTCTGTAGATCTTACACCACTTACTATTTTTGAAGAGAACAATTAGTTTAATTACACATTGTTTCCAAAGCGGCTGAGCACTCGTCTGGCTCTAAATACTCCCAAAGGTTAAAGTGTCTCAGCTGTTCTCTCCGAAGGAAGGGGAACACCACAACCCAGGAGGGCCGGTGCAGCCCCGATGAGCTCATCACCTACTCCACCCAAAAACTGGCTGCAAAGCCCAAAATTTGCTCAGCTTGCTGCTTCCAAGCTCTCTGCGTAAAACACGGACGGGGAGTGAGGGTGAGGGAAAGGAAATGTTGTGTGGGAGCGGATGAGCTCAGTCCAGGGGCAGAGCATCTCGCGGTTCTGGTGATGATGGATTTTAACTACTCTTGGAAATGCGGTGGAAAAGGCGACGCCTCATAGAGATGGCAGGGAAGCCTTTGTGTGCAAGCATGGGGAGAAAAGAAATCAAAATGATTCTGAGTTTTTTTTGGGGGAATGGATTCCTAACTGGGAACAGGCAGGGATTTGTTGTTGTGCTTTTGTAAGGCAGTGGTAGCCCTACTGAAGTTGAGGAAGGGCAATAGGTAGGGCAAGGATAGATGCCACTCTGAGGTTTCATTTCCTAAAGGCAGAGACGACCAAAAGGGAGCTGCACAAGGGGAGAAGATAGGCCTTTGAGATGCACTACTGCAGCAAACATGAAGGATGGCATAAAGGAACGAAATAATTAAGTCTCTCAGAATGACAGTTCCTCATCTGGGACAGTAAAAGCCGAGGAGGAAGAATGTGAAGGTCTGAGGTAGTAGAAAGCCCTGGGAGGGAGGGAGGGGATGTATAGCTGGATGATCACTTCAGGAGCAAAGCTGGGCTGTTAGGTGAGCACAACACAAGCTTTCCCACAAGCTTCAGAGATCAACCAAGGAAGAGTATTTCTCGCTCGCTTTCTGCTGCTCACATTTTACAGTCAGTGTCCATAACTTCACAGCTTGCAGGACTTAATCAAAGATTTTAATTCCCATCCTCCACGGCAGTGAGTAAGGGTGTGTTTTTTCGAGAGCCCATGGTTTATTTTGCCAGGTCTGTGGCAAGCGTTGAACACATGACAGGGTAATGGAATTGTGTAATTAGTCCCGAGCACTGCAATCACCTCAGACTCCGGTTTATAAATCACTTACACCCTGTTGCCTCGCGCTGGGGGGGAAAGGAGTTTGTGCATTGACCTGCCATGCTGCTTCTGCAATTGCTCAGCCTCATTGATCTCTCTGGAGGTTACAAGGGACTCGCTGGAAAAATCCAACTACTGCGGACACAGGCAAAGAGGCTGGAGAGAGGGTGTAAAGACCTGCATGTCCTGCATTCGGTGTGAATAAATGCCTTTCACGGATGCCTGTGGACTTTCCCACAAACCTTCATTAAGCTTGCATGAGCGTATCTTATCAGAAGATCTCAGAAAGAAACGAGGCGTGTCTATTCATTCATACCAGCGGCAGCCACAATAATGAAGTAATCAAACATGACGTGCAGTACGCAACAGTGCCTGTTTGCAGGTGCAGTGTTAGATGTGAACACGCAGGGTGTGCTGCAGCCACCCAGGGCTCCGTTGTGCAAAGCTGTCGCTTCACACCGTGTCGTTCCAAGGAAAGCAGCCTGCAGAGATAACCCAGCCTTTCCATGCTGGGGTGCTCGCAGGTCCTGTGAGGGGGTTTCCACATGAAGACCCTGTCAATGCTTCTGTTACCAAAGCTCTGCTACGTAATCGCAACGTGAAATGAGTCTTCCTATACTGTGGGCATCCCTTCCCCTCTTCTGTGCTGAGCTTACCCACAGCTCTACCCATGTCCCTGCTCTCAGCCAGGGCTCCTATCCCCTTCCCGCATGCCCTTTCTGAGGCAGGATTGTCACTGCTGGTTTATTTTTTCTGTCAAAACAGCTGGTTATTTCTGAATAATGAGGAGTGAATGTCAGTGCAAGGAGGGATAGCCTTGCTGGGGCTTTGCTTGGCTGGGGAGTCTCTACATGTGGTCCCCCTGCTCAGCCAGGCAGGCATCAGCTGATTCCTAACCAGCATGGCAAAGGGATCCCCAGAGGTCAACTGGGCAGGAGAAAATGAGGAACAAGACAGGAGGACGTCAACACTTTAAAAACCTGAGTGGCTTTTGGAGAGGTGAGGACACAAGAGCGAGGGCAGCCGTTCACAGCCTTGGCATGGATCAGGCATTGCCCAGTCACTGTCAGTTTATTTGCTTTCTCAGTGTATCAGGGATGCGGCAGAGTCATTGAATGACAAAGTCATTCTGCAGAGGTGCCATCTTCCTCTGGTGCTCTGCAACACATCCCAGAAAGCACCAGCTTTCCACCATGCTGAGACCCTCTCGGTCCTCCCCATCTCCTCCAGCATGCCTTGGGCTCCCAGCTGGAGAAAGGATCTGTGAACCCTTTCATCCCCGCTGCCTCAGATCAGGGCTGAACTGGGTGAGAGGGAGAGCACCTGGAGGGCAGCACCCTGCAAAGGGCAGTCTGCAAGCTTTCAGAGAGGGCACAAATCTTTCTTGCTGGATCACTGTATTCACAGATGGAAGAGGACAGAATAGGACCCCAAAAGAGACCAGAGGTGGTCCCGTCACCCACGTTCATGGTGCAGCAGGTTTCATGGGGCTGATGATCTGCTGCTGCTCTTCCTGTACCCTCTGAAATGAAGAAGTCACACTCCAATCCAGAAGTTTCATCAGCTGAAGCATTTCTCTTATTTATTAAGCCACTTGCTTGTTTGTGGGCTGCAGTAGCAAAGCAGTGACGAGATCTCACTGTGGACACCGAGGAGAGAGGCTGAATGAAGCCAAAGGCTCACAGAGCTCCAGGGACCTGTCTGAAGGTGGATGGACCGCCCGACTCCCTTATGGGCTATCTATCTGCAACAAAAATTGCTGACGTGCACGAGCTTTGCTGCCTTCCTGAGGCACCACATCTTGGAGCAGAGCTTTGTACTTGCTTTGCAGTCCATTAGCAAACCTGCTGCAAGGGAAACCCATTATGAGCCTCTTTTTATAACAAGGTTGCATTCCTACCTTCTGTGTCATTAATACATCGGTAAAGATTACTTGTAATGTTTTTCACTTCTGTAACATGTTCTATCTGGGGAATCTCAGAACATTTTGCAAACATTAATTAATTAGACTTGCAGCACCACTATTTACTAGCTAATTGTTGGCCTTGTTTTTAAAGAGGATTACTTTCCGCCTGCTCTAGATGCTCCATCTCCCACATCCATGTCAGGGCATGTGCAGCAGATGGACATGGTATTAAAATGCCCACGCTGCCCAAATCCCTTGTCTGTACTGTGGCATCAGTTTACGTGCTTTAGAAAAACAACCTAGTCCTAGAACTGAGATGCTTAGATAATCAGAGTAGTATATGTGCTGTAACAGCTGGCTTCAAAAACAAGTGAATGAGTTGGTGGCTAAATTCAGATGGCGGCTGTGCTGGATGGAAAGGGGTTTCGCTTTTTGGAGTTTATAAACCTTTTTTCCATGGGCTTGTGTTGCCTAAATTTAAACTATTTTATTTTTTTGCTTCAGTTGACCTGCTAGTATTGGGAATTTTGAACTGATTTTAGCAAGGAATATAGTTTGAAATGGTTGTATTCATTCCTATCTGTCAGCTACGTTTCTTTATTGGCAGCTTGTTTTTTCAGACACCTCCATTCCTCTCGTTTGTGTTTGCAGACCCTCTGTTTACATGCTTCTTATATAGACATTGTGATTTCTCTGACACAATTACAAAGAACCATCTGGGTCTGGTTTCTTTTATTTTTCAGTACGTTCCTTTATGAGTTTTCACCCTCCAAATTCAACACCAAAATGTTTTCTCAAGAAAGATATGAAGACTGCCAGAATTATTATATTTGGTTCTTGATTGCTCAAACTTTAAAGTGATACCTTAAAGGCAACTCCTCTTGTGGTCCTGGGTTTTATTTTCTTCCCAATTCCTTTTGTGCTTTTCTGTGCTGAAACAATATAATGCCAGACAATCTGAAAAAAAGCCAGAAAACAATCTATGGAATGATAAATAAATCTGCCACATATAATCTGAGACTAGGCTTTAAAAAAATGCATTACCAGCATCTGACGCAGAGGGAGAAAAGCATATTGCTGCTGTCATTATTGCTGTTGAAACCATTTCTTGTTGTTTCTACTTACCTTAACTTGAGTTTGTCTAGGTTTTGCTGATACCCCACTCAGGACGATTTCTGTGAATGAAAAAAACTGACAAGTTTTTATGTACCCCACTGTTTCCCAGCAAAATATGGAGTCTCTTCCCCTCTTCCATCCCACCCAAGACCCCCTCTTTCTGAACAGCAAGTATTGCTGAAATTGATTTACTCTAAATGAGAAAGTCCTACTGTAGGAGGAACCGACACGCCACAGAAGGGCCACAAAGTTGAGCTGTATTGAAATTCTGATTACTTTACCTTTTTTACATCCTTGACAACAGTTGGGGCAGTAGCAAGAGAGTCAGTCCTCTTACTCAAGCTCAGCAATACAATATCCCACAACAGCAGTAGGGTAATAGAAGTGCTGTGATGAATTGATGGGTTCATTAGTCTACAATCAATGGATAAGACTTCATAATAGAATAGACCTCACAGGAGCCAAATACCAGCACTTTAATTGCAGCAGGTGCTCAGTGCCAGGGCATGTATTAAAAAGAAAAATTAAATGTTTCACTGGAATAAAAAATCCCTAGAATCAAGTAGACTACAAGAACAAAGAACAAGTTGCCAAGAGAGAAAAGAAAGAAAAGGGAACACTTTAAGTACCATGCTCATTTCCAGCTTTGCAAAGCAGAGCTGTATACCTGAAAGCTGAGTATGTTGTCTGTTCTCTGGCCTCCATTGCAGTCGTATCTGAGCATATGCAATCTGAAAGGTGCTCATCCCCACAGCACCTTTGTGAGGCCCGGGCTGCTCTCTTACCGCCTTTCACGGACAGAGAAGTGACAGCTCAGAGGCACAAGTGTGTCCAGGCACTTCATCTCCGCTGGGCTGGGCAGTGATCCAAAGTGCAAGGAATTGGGTGGGAAGGTGTGGGAAGGGACGGGATGAAGCCTAGTCCCACTGACCCCCTCCTGCCCCTCAGCACAACACACTGACCATTCGCAGGCGCTGCCGTTTTGGGACAAGAAGATGAAAGCAAGCTGTCATGCTTCCTCTCCTGCAGAGATTTCAGTTCTCTCTGTGGTTGTTCTCCTTCACAAGTTGTTCATCACAGACAGAGAATTCGAGTGGGATGTGAGTGACCTGCATCCTCATCCTACCTCTACAGCTGGGCTTCTGTCCTCACCTCCAGGAACCACTTTGCTTCACGGCTCCCTTTGCATCAGGTGCACACATGGTGGGACCCTCACCTGTAACACAGACTCCGGGCAACTCTAACAGTAAAATACACACCTTTTGCTCGCTTTGTGCAGGTGAAGGACGCGTCTCCTGGAGGTGTTCAGCCCCAGACCCTCATCGGTGTTGTAGAACGGTATAAACCAAGTGGGAGAAGAGGGCGTCGTGTGGGTGGTACAGCACCAGGCTACAGGGAAAGGAGAAATAAGTACTATCAGGTCAGGAGTTTGTGGGTTTTTGGTCTACAAGACATGCTAATTATGGTTAAAAAGAGGAGCATTCTAGCACTGGGGCCAGATTCTGCTCTCAGTTACTCAGTTTTGCCTCTACGGAGGTTCTGGGGTGCCTGAATGATGGTGTGGTTGGACTCAAATGGACGAACTTAGCCCTGATTTTAGTCAGTCCCCACACCACTTACTTCAGTAGAGGTTATGTAGTTTATACGAGGGTTGACTAGTTCCTATTGCACACAGTCAAGTTCCCACAGAAATATACAGTAAAACCATACTTAGGAAAGTTAAAGGGAACAGGCTAACAGCAGGTGTCCTTGGCGATGCCCCTTGCCAACAAAATTTTGCCTCAGTGCAGAGCCTTAAATATAACTGCAACCGAAGTTATTTCTATAAATAAGAGCAAACCTGTTTAAAAAAGGTTATGATAAGTATGCGTATCTGTTAGGGCATCTACATGCATATGTTTTTGTGCTTGTCTATACATATATGTGGGGAGACTAGCATGTTTATATATAGAGAGAGATGTGAGTATATATTTACACATGAACAATATTACAGTGTACACTTCTGGGTTTCTTTCAGTACATTTGTATATATCTATATATAAACACGCACACACAATGTGTGAGACCGTGATACTTATGAAGATGCCTGTTCCTGTGGTCATGATAATCTCTGTAGTGGAGCTGCACACTGAGAATATTTTTGTAAGATTTAAGTTTTTCGTATTTCAGACTTCAGAGATCAGCATCTGTTCGATTTACCCTAAGCTGGCAATTTACCATAATAAAAGTAGAAATGAGCTGCTTACAACCGATGGCTGTCTCCTCGTGCGCTATGGCTACTTGTCACATTCTTGTACCGCTTAGCTCTGCCCGTTGTCTGTACCACCTCCTTATCTGTGGGCACCCACGCTCTGCCCAGGGACATGCAGATCAGCTCTCTTAGCAAGGAGCGGACCCACATCTGCTGTGACCAGGAGTCAAACAGGCATCCTGGACATAGTCCAGACTACGAGTTTCCCAGTGGAGCACCTGAAAGAGCCTGACTCAGCTGGTTTTGTAGCCTTTTTTGTGTTAGCAGATTTATTAAGATCTTTGGCTCCATATGACTAAAGAATTGGAGAGCTGGACTTTTTTAATGCTGTGGGAAGAAAAAAGGAGAACAAAAGTGATGATGATCCAGGCAGAGAGGACTTAACGCTTTCCTCTGCCACAGGCTCTCCTTTTCATCTTCAGAGAGTCACTTACACCAGCGTTTTCAAAACGTGGCTACCGGTTCCTGGTACCGAATGTAGGACAACTCCTTTCAGTACTTGGCTTTCAACACCTATCTTTGGCAGCCCAGCCTGAATAGTTGATCCTTAACTTTCAGTGCTGCTTCTAATGTTAAGAAGGCTTTACATACGCCATCAAAGACAAGAAACAGTTTCAGTAAGAGATGCTTTTCATGCACAGAGTAACTGCTATCAGCAACTACCGTATTACTTTATATGCACTGTGCGTACACCGAATATTATCCACGGCAAATTCCATTTTAGTGACACCCCTGTGGGCGATTGTTCCTTTGTGCAAAGTGTCCTGGGAGAGCACAGCTATAGCTCACTATTGTCTCTTTCTTCCATTGTCGGCGGAGTTCATTTTGTACTTTCTTGAGCTGATAGCTCTGTACCAGTCTTGGTCCGATACAGATAGGGCAGAGAGGAAAAAAAGACTTGGGATGAGCTCCGCTTTTTGTTGCATCCTACTTCATTTTATCGGTTCGTTGTTAACAATAGCTGAAGGCAAGGCCTAATGATATGCTGTTGTTAGGAAGCAGGAGTCTGAATGTGTGAGGGAGAATATCATAAAACAGAAATAAAAATAGGGGCAATAATATGAATGTTTTATCTGCCATGAATCTGTTGAAAGTTAATGGGTTGTTATTGAGCAGCCTAATGAGAATGAATAAAATATGTACGTCATATAAATAAAGGGAATAACTGCAAGATGTACTAACGTGGGCCGGGGGTCTGAAATGGAGCGGGAAATAGGCTCTGTTCGACTTTATAAGAAAATGCTGTTACCTGACTTGCTTTCTGCCTGGCTGACGGGAATCCTTTTCAGGAGCCCAGTATTACCAGCAAAGCCTCTGATGGCAACTGGATGTGGGTCAAAGGCAACACGGATTTGCAAGACTGTGGCTGGGGAATTCACGGGCTATTTAGCATTCGGGAATAGGAATGAAAAGAAGGAAGCCCTGGATACCGACAACTAGAATGAGAAAGTGGGAAAATCTTGATCTTTATTTTTTTGAGGACAGAAGTGGTAAAATTTTCATTAGAACACTACGAAACAAATTATATTTTACCAGCAGGACAGGGCTTTAGTACTCTCAAGGTGGACGATAATTGGAGAATGAGCCCTAGAGACAAAAGAAAAGCTTCCTACAGGAAATTAAACCCAAGCTTTACAAATAAGAACAATAGCCTACCATCCAGGTAAAACTACAGACACAAATGAACGAATACAAAACGAACATTAGCAGAGCCTGAAGCAGCGACACCTCAAAATACAAAAAAGAGGAGAGTGGCTTCACAGCACCTACTGAAACGAATTTATAACAATATGCATACTAATGAACCTGAAACACCACTTAGTTTTTGCATCCATTATTCATTGTTCAGCTTTATAGGAAACGCAGCCGTACAATGGAACGATTACAGGGAGCATCACTGGGAGTGGGATGATAACAGGGAGGAAACAGGAGCAGCATCTGTTCCTTCACCCCGGTCCCCTTGCATGAAAATCACCATAGCATTGGAAAAGGAAAAGGTTGCAGGAAGAGAAACCAGATGAGAGGCTCAAGATGCCTTAGAGCTTTTTTTTCTTTTCCCCCTGAAATCTATGGGATCACTGTCTCTGAAGGAGCAGGAGGGGCCAGGAGATGAAAAGAAACACCCTACAAGGGCCTGTGCTCTCCCTCAGCTCTCCGGGCATGTTTTTGGGGGCTGATATATTCTTCTGAAAACAGAAACTGTCTATCAATGATTAAAGGGCCTTATGTAAGAGAAACAATACGGATAATAAGTGGAGCCGGTTCAGACACCAAATCTATGAAAGCTCCCAGGCACAGGGAAGCTGAAGAAAGGTGTTCAGAGAGAAACAGAGGGAGGCAGAGGGCTTGCCCAGCTATCCCACATTCTTCCGTGGTTCCTTGATGTCTGCGCAGGCAAATGCTCTCCTGAAACAGATTTCTCAGCCACCTGCAGCACCGCAGGACATGATGAATCTGACCTGCTACTGAGTTGACACCGCCAGCCAAGACAGACTTATAATGCATCCTTACTAAGGAGCTGGGTCTCTTTCAGTCCTAGGCAAATTCAATGAATTTCCTAAACTCTGTGCCCTTCACATTTTATTTTCTGAGTATCCAGGGCCACAATAAAGGCACAGGGACTGACGCAGACCTGCTGGGATAACAGATACCTTTTCTGCACTCCACCGGCTTTATTTGTGCCCCTTTGAGCAGACTGCAGCTGGCTTGTTTTACTGCAAGCTGGAACATCACCAATGGGACTAAGTTTAATATGCTGGGAGCTTGTTTTGCATAAATAAACTGGAAACAGAATGGCTGAGGTTGGAAGGGACCTTTGGAGCTCATCTGGTCCAGCCTTCCAGAAAAGATGGGGCACAGGGCTCTTCAGCTGCGAGGACCACAAGCTTCCAGGCACTGTGTTCATGTTTCCAAATAAATATACAGAATATACTGCACATTTACAACTTTTTGATGTAGAATCTGTGGCTGAATTACAAAATTTAACAGGGAATATATGATTTTTAGGCATCAATTTACAGAGAAAGGGGATAGGACAAACTGATTGATTGAAATCATAGGAGCTTGTGCTCACTTTTGCATTTAGTGTATCTTACAGCCTGAGAAAGCATATTTTTGAGAGCTACACCTTCTGCAGGCACACTCAGAGGGTTCATGGAAATTATAGCATCCACTGGTATAGGCATCAGAGTTAATAACCTACCGGAGCTTTGTAACTGAAAGTGTCAGGCAATCAGATGTTACATTCACTGGAGTTCAAAGCTGGGCTGAAACCTCTGGAAAAGTTTTAAATTTTCATGAGATGGAAAAAATTTTTCACACACCTGGGTTATACTAGGGTGGCTTGTGTATATTTGTGCAGGAGAACTGCTTCTACACCTGGATTTGATATTGTAAGCTCTTACTGCAAAAAAAATAAGGTAACTGGTTTTTACACTTTCACGTTTTAGAAAGCCAATACAGTGAAGGGAAGGATTTTTTGGCTTTGTTGGGTTTTCTTTCCCCAAACCCAACAGGCTTTCCAGTTTTTGATTGTTGGAAAACCCATAATATTTTATTTACACTACAAAAGGATCAAAACCAATTACAACTAAAACTTGATGTGAAAATTGTCGTGTCCAACAGCTATGTATGCCCACTGCTTTCTGTGAGAAGGTTTTGAGCATTTGTACTGCCGAACTTTATTCCACTGCTCTAAGCCATTGTCGAGCAGAGGCGTTTGCAAAACTATGGCTCCAGACATTTTTAATGAGTGAATTCCCATTTTGTCTGATTTTCTCAGTAACAGGGCAAAATAAAGCAGGTGTATAGTTCATGTCAAAAAATGTGTTTTCTGAACTTGAATGTACAGGCTGGCTGGCTGTCTCTCTGTGTGATAGTATGCTTGTTCTCGTGATGTCCGTGTATTTATTTTAAATAAAAGACTAACTTAAAAAACACTCCTGACATCCCAAATACAGTATAGTAGGAGGAGAGCAGAAGATTCATCCTCAAGGGTTTTGTCTCTACTTTGTCAATAAAAAACCCTCAATGAAACCTGGATTCATAGCATGCAGATGTGTTGTTCATTATCTCTTTATGTATATAATGAATAAATCATAAAGTCCAAATAAAAGTATAAATATTTATATTCATGTACACATGCAGATGGGATTGCAGTAAATCAGTATTATCTG
This sequence comes from Cariama cristata, assembly GCF_000690535.1. NCBI lineage: Eukaryota > Metazoa > Chordata > Aves > Cariamiformes > Cariamidae > Cariama > Cariama cristata. The sequence goes on along the minus strand of NW_009615772.1, from coordinate 230,382 downwards.
CCCTGCCTTGTGCTATCTTTTTATTATTATTAAATGTGTAGGAGCTGAGGAACTATGTCTTTTCCTTCCCACCCCATTGCTACATTATGTTCAGATTTCCTGACACCTGCAACTTACAGAGTTTGCATTTGTGTTGAGGGGAAAAAAAAAAAAAAGAAAACTCAGCTATTTCATTGATAGAATCAAATCAGACCTAGATAGATGGGGTGGTAAAACATTTTTCAAAAATCCCATCAGTTTGAATTATAGTTATACTCAGAAAATGCCTAGGGATGCACCGCGCCAGTGAGCTCTGTCGTCTCTCCGTGGAGCACGGCTCCTCTCCGGGCAGACAGACAACCCGACCCTGCCTTCGGGCACCGCGGCGTGAGCCCCAGCCTGCTACAGCCTGACCTGGGGCCACTTCATCTCCCTCCCCTCCTACCGCAGTGGTGGTATTAGCTTGCCTGTGTCGAATTTCATGTGTGTTTATGGGTTCAGTTCCTGAAACGTGGGGCTTTGGTTTTAACTGGGTCCCTTAGATCCTAGGGTGGTAACAAACAGTAACACCAACAGGTGCAAGCTTACCGACTAGTGCTGAACAGCAGGACATGTACTTCTGCGTCGGGTGAGGTGGTCAGAGGTGGGTCTTTGGTAGCGACTCTCTTTTTTTGCCAAAGGTATACATTTCTAGAAAGCTTT